>NW_027470162.1:0-43171 GCF_051020765.1 Lasioglossum baleicum
ATTAAGAAGCAACATGGACGCCGTTAAAATTTATATATTCCCCGGTTAACTGCAGAAGAGGTTTAAGAATTTCCGGCGTGGTTTACCAAGCCAGAAAACGACCTGCCAGCCGGCTTCTGGTCGATCGTCCACCTCTTATCGACAAATTTACCCAGAGTTACATCCACCATGTTTCTTTCCGATTCTTTACGTTTCGTTACGTCGCCAGGCTATCCCCGAATACTCTATAAAAGCCCCCGCCAAACATCCTAACGTCCGCTTGATGTAGTCACGGCTCTGCAACTTTGCCCCCCTTCCTCATCATTCTTTTGCCTTTCTCTCCTTCGTTTTGCTGTGTCTTCTTCCCGGTTACTGTGAATGAATTAAATTACTGTAATATTTTTACTCCATTTCTTTTCTTTCTCCTTCTTTCACTTTGATGCGAGACATAGCTTCGTTGTGTTTTCATTCGCATTTCTCGCGTTACCGTGCCTTGGCCAGGTATTGCGAGTAAATTTAATTCTATTTCGTCTACTTTTCTTATTTTTTTATTTTTATTTTAGAATTAAAGGACCGGTTCTGATCCTTTTGATAGTTCTATCGTTGAATTGTGTTATATCAAAAATTCATTGTGGGAGGACGTAATCTTCGTTACATGTTCTCAAAACATAATTACGTTTCTCGATAAGAGTTAACGCTAATTTTCTCAACGCCAACTATATATCGCAAACACTTGCAAAGGATTAATCGATTAATTAGTAATACTAAATCATTCCAGAAGATCTAACGTTGCATAACCGGTAGTAGTGGTTCGGAATCTGTGCGAGGGTTGACACGGGAGATTTTTAACAGACTGACTTACATAATTCCGAGAAACATTCTTCAAACATTTCAAAACATTCGTTAGAAAATCAGACACCTCTAGGTATCCAACAACATTCTCAGGCACAGACAGGAGTAATTATATTATCTATCTGCGTTTTATTTTATTACCTCATCTACTGTTTTAACGTTCAATCGTATAAATCACGTGTGTTGCAAAATATAGTCTATCCAATCTCGAGTATCTGTGATTATCATAGTTTCCTATTTCCTAACTTTATGGTTACACCTATAGCTATCTCAGGTGTATTATCCAGAATTGAAGAATTCTGTATTTGTATATTCTCCCCCCTGTTTTTACGTTTTACAATTTGTATTAGTTTATTGTTACAAGATATCGCCACACCAATTTCGAAGATATTATATACGCATTAGGTACCAATTTCTAATCAAATATTCCTCGTCCCTGATGAACCAATCACAGTTCATCGGAAGCCATGTTAGAATAGGCACGTTGACATTGTTCAAACATTGTTTAGGCAGGTTGCATAACTCTCAGAGGAATTCCTCAGCGTTGCAAGGCACTCGTTCGAAACAGACGTCCCTAGACGTTCAGAAACATTGTCAGATATCGGGGCAGGCATTAGCTGCATACTGCGCCATCGTTCGTGCAGTACACACCTGTGCACTGATATATGTGTACATATTTGTTGTAAAATATACATTTAGTTTGGCTGAAAATATCGCGTTCGGTTCGACATCAACATACATCACAAGCCACTTACACATTATGTAACGATTATACTAAATCCATCCGCCTCACTTAATCGTCGCGAAAGTTATATCATTCGTGACGCGAAAACGGTATAAATATTTGCAAAGTTCAGTAGACTAAATGTAGAATATTCCAGCAGCGAAACTAGTTCAGAAGCATCGAATAACTAGTTAGTTGTTGCTGAAACAGTCTCTAAAGAGTCAAGACGTGTTTCACGAAAATCGGTTAAAAATTTCGAAATTCTTTCATTATCTGATTAACGAGCGATTGTTTAAATTACCAAACAAATTTTTATTTAGGAAATTCGAATATAACTGATTTCACATCACAGTGGATAAGGAAAGAACGAGGTAACGCGAGATAAAAAAGATTTGACATAAAAACGACATTCTGTTAATACGGACATGGTCGTTAAAGGGTAAATAAAGTGATCGAATTGGAATATATAATTATTTGTGTTCGAGTATTTTTGTACTCAAATCAGTTAGCATCGCTTTATCATATTAGGACGTATTGATTAATTCGCAAATTTTATTTTAAAGAAAAACACGTGGAGTCCGTTCCTTTTCATATAATAATTGGGTTATTCTTTATGACGATATTATTAGAAACTTTTCTCGCTCTTTAAACTAGAAAAATGAATTAAGATTACGACATTTATACCAGCGAAGATAAATTTAATTTAACCCTTTATACCTCAATGGAGTGTGTCACTAGGAAGATCTCACTAGGAAGATATTCCTCGTTGTTAATTGTTCTTTGAATTTTGTAATAAGAATATTAAATTAAATAGTAATTTTCCTTAAAAAATGCTAAATAACTAAAAAATTAATATACCACGAATTTTAATACGATAGAAATAAAGCTATTGTCTTCGTAAAGACTCAATGAAGCTCGATATATTGTTTAAAAAAAGGAAAGAATAAAATGACTAGAAGAATAGGTAGAGAAAGTCAGAAAATGGTAAATCGAACCTGGAGTTAATTGTTAGCGCTAGAACTACCGAAGAAGTCAAAATGAATTAATCCAGATATTTTATTTTTACAATGTTGGCTTTCAGTTTAGTAGAAATACAATGATATATAATTCTATGTCCTCATCCTATTATTAAAAATATTATAAATCGCGTGTTAGTAATGTAATAATGTATTTGACTTCTCGTTACAGGTTGGTAACTCTAGTGTTGAGTACATATTACAGGTGAAGTCGAGAAGTGATATTGAATTTCAGTGACATCTGATCCGTTCACAGCCGATTAACTTCACGTCTTCATTCTCTTTTTGCAGTTATCGATCATATTTAATTCTCTTCTTTAATTTAGTGTCACTTGATTGATAATGATAATCCTTTACGGTCTTGCATCGACTTGCATTTCCTTTTATCTCCCACCTTCCAATTTTCATGCTCGAAGGATAGACATCTGTGGTCTAACAATCTGACAAATCGACACATCCGAATTATTTATTTAACGAAGATGCGAAAACTAAGTTCTTATAAGACTATGATCCAGTCGAGATATGTGTCGAATGTTACTTGAATTACAAAGAAGTAAAATAAATTTCTGTGCAAGCAAAATAAATTTCTATGAAATATATTTTACGGATATAGACGGAAGGCAATTACAAGTTTTAATCGTGTACGAACTTTTTTCTGCAACGTGATTAATATGCGAATAACGAAGTTTGGGGAAGTAATGTATTCGAAGAATGAATGACTCCTGTGTACGTGTCTATTTCGAAAATATTTCTGATTTCTATACCACTGAATCATTGTATCGTATTTAAACATCATTATACTCATGATTAACAGCTTATTTATTATAATACTTGATTTATTTTCATCTCTAATTTCAAATTGGGTTAAAAATCTGTGACCGATCTTAACTTTTATTTCTCGTCGATGAACAGAATCTCGATTACAGCGTGAAATGCTCAATTCAAATAAATTCACGCTTGATCTTAATTTCCCCGAAAACGAAGGTACTCGTCAAAAATTTGCTCCCACCTCCTCGACTTAGTTTTTCATTCGAAATCATCCCTTCAGGATTAGACCAACAGCTTGTATCACCCTGCATCACTCTGCAAAATCCCTGTTTATGTACTCCTGAAAATCGTACACTCCAAATATTTTCTACCCCTACATTGCCATCTCTCCGTAATAATTTCTATTTATCCGTTCTTATTCCAACAAAAGAAACAACAGAAACAAAACAAAAAACAAATAAAACAAAAAAGGATTCAATGGTGTATACACATCGATAAATGCTCGAATGCATCATTCGTCGCATCGGTTTTTTTCGGTAATTTTTCCGCGTACAGGTAATTTACATTCGAGATAATCGCGAGATCAAAATCGTAACGAAAAATCGAAAGAGAGGATGACAACGAAAAAAAAACGAAAAATAGATGGATATCGCGTTTGAGCGGATTTTTGCAACCTGGGTAGAGGATAGGGGAGGGAAAAATGAGCGTTTTGTATGGATTTTCGATGGATTACGCTGATAATAGTTGTGCGTGCGTCTTGTGAGTGGTTCAAAATTTAATCGGAATTATTCCGTGAAAATTGCACGCGTTACAGAAGACAGAAGAGCTTTGTAATTGTCGATCGAATTGAAACCAGTGCGACTCAGCACGTGCATAAGTTCATATTTTACAGAAGAATGCATTATGCATCGTTCCGGCATATTTTAGCCGCTGTTTCTGTTCTGTTGCATTTCACCCGCATTAAAATGAACCGCAGAGTTTTGCTATGCAAGGTGTTTTTAATTGTCCGCGTTACAGACAGGTTTTGTAAACGACCTGGCATTCAGAGTACTCAACGCTACCGTTCTTCGCCCATTTTTCCTGTTTCCCCTACATCCACGCTGATTTCTACAGTTTCACTTGACCTTCGCTAATTTTCACCTCTGTCCTCGCGTTTTAACGTCGTCGATATTTCTTCCCCCTCTCGCTTTTCCTTTTTCCTTTTTCCGCCGTATTATTCTCTAATTTCACGCGAAATTTTTATATTCCCCCTGCGAAAATCTTTTCCATTTCGTATTTATACTCCTCCAAATTTTTTTTCTTTTTCCTTATCTTTGTTCGGTATTTTTCGACAATTTTTATGTTCGTCTACATTTTGTTCGAAAATCTTTTCTATTTCGTATTTTTATTCCTCCAAATCTTTTTCCTTTTCCTTACCTTTGTTCAGTATTTTTCGACAATTTTAAAATGATGCGAAGTTCTTTCTGCTCTAATTTTTTAATTGAATTTGAATTTTTCTGTCTTGACGTGTTGTGCTGCGTTCAATAAGGGCAAATTTTATGTATTGCATTCTTCGCATTCTTTTTCTTCGGGTCGTGGTTGATGTCACCAATTTTATTCAACTCTTTACTTAATATTTCTGCATATTATTAGCTGATGGACATTTGAAAAAATCTGCTTATTCGGACGTGCTTATTTCCCCATTTTTTTGAGGTCATTTCGTACCTTGATAATTATTGTATAGTTATTTCGTAATTATATATTAGCAACGTATATAAATTTTCTCGTCTTGGTGTATTCTATTACTACCACACTATATTTTCATTTTCAATTCCATTTGGCGTTGAATAATTACAACTGGAAACATTCGGAATTTCGGTCTTTCTGAATAGAATTATCATAGTATGACCTAACCACATGTCAGCGATATATCGTGGAATTATAACATGGTCGAGCGATAATCTGGATTTCTTCGTCGCGGACTAATTAAATTAGTAATTAAAATTGGGATGGCACACCGGGGGTGGTTCCATGGGGAGTTCATGGGTGTCTTCTGCTCTGGTAGCGGGGAATAAGACGAGAGAGCTGCTAATTTATCGTAATCGTTCGGTGTGACTAAGTAAGTACGCCGCGACGTCCTGCAATATTAATTATTGAAATATCAAACTGCGCCTCTTCCTTCGCTACCTCTCTTCCACCGATCTCACCTCTGATCTAACCGTATCCGCCCTCGTCTTTAACGCGTGAAATATGAAAACGCGACCGTGACCTCACTTCTATAAACCAAATCTCTGAATTAAATAGTTTGTATTCTTCCATCACGACCCTCGCGTCCATCTTTGTATTTTATTGTATTATCTGTGATAATCATGGATAAATACCTTTTATTATTTTTCACGGATATCTTCTTTTGTGTGTTATATTTCTTATTCGTATCTTCTTATACTTGATATTGTTTTTTGTCGATATCTTCAAACATTCGACTCAAGTCTCAAAAGTCGTTTAATTTAGTTATAATATTCGAGAACATCTTCATTTTATACCGTAGATTAAATTTTATTAGAGTTTAGTTTAGCTTTTGTGATGTGACATGATCTTGCAATCCATATGGTTCCTTCATCGCAAACTCTATAATTTTGCAAATAGCAAATTTTATTAATGAAAAGTAGCGTTTATAATTTTTGTATTGTTTTGTGTTCTTTCGATAAATATAGATACACTTTGTATTAAATATGAAATTTTGTTCACTTACGTAACAATCTTAATGTAAAATTTTTATTCGCTTATCGTATAACAATATGCAAATTTTTCATTTAAAAACTATCGTAATACTAATACAATAATTTTCAGCGAAACGAGGGAACTTTAAATGGAAAGAGTAAAATTGTTATTTAAATAAAATAATTCATCCGAAATACTGAAATATTATTGATTGCTGGCGATACAAAAGACAGCTATCTTTCTTCTGTAAATTTTATTCCAATGGAAATCGACAGATTCTTATCGGCAAGTAAATAAACGTATCGACTAACAAATCACCTATCGAAGTGTCCACATTTAAAGTAGCATGAAAAAATATTGCATTCCGAACAGCGAGAGCCGGTTTTTTCGTTCCATTTATGATCGAATTTGGTTCACTCGAGATGAACTCGCTAAATTAAATCGAATTGAATAATAATTAGGTAATACTAAAGTATGCAACCTTCGCGTCTGCCCTATCGTACAAAGATAATCGTTTTATACGAACCAAGGCTGGATAACTTTTATCGGAATCAGCTGAAAAGTCAGCGAAAAGTTTAGAAATATTTTAATCCTCTAATAAAAGAAATATATTAATTAGAAACATTTTTTGGAGAATTTAAAGCATATCTTGTATTTAAATATCTCTCAGTGCACTTCAGACATCGGACTAACATTTACAGACGACAATCCCGTTCATTATTTATAATTAATATTTAGTAATTAATTTTGCCGTTGACGTTAAATAGGGAAAAAGGGAGAAATTCGTAGAATTGTTCGGCGGTTCATAATACAATATAGTGCTATGCACTGGGTATTATTCGAAATATAAATTACACGTTTGATAAAAATTCCGGCGTTGAGAATATATAGCATTGCTTATATGAATTTTAGCGTTGTATGGTTTTTTTTATAAATTACACGATGTTGTAAATCCTCTTTGCGAAAGTTATCAGTTTCGAGGCCTCGGATATTTTAAATCACATTGCATATTTATAATGGCCTTCACATATATTATACTACATACTTTAATATTTTTAATATTAAATAGAGAAAATTCGATTATTACATTGGTATATATAGAAAGGAAATAATTTGTTAAAACAAAAATTGTTTGGTACGAAGACGTAATACCTCATGGGAGAAGCGAATAATTTATTTTCTTGCTATTTTTCTTGCTAATACATAAAAAAGAAGAGAAGAAAAAAGATTTTTCATCGGTATCGCTGTCAAGAAAATCTTAATCAAACGTATAAACTCGAAAAAATATTTGTCGTGTTACGAAACAAATTTTCCTCCCTAGCCTCGCTCTTATTTATTTACCAAAAATGTTCCTTCATTACATCGGAATATCAGTTGGGAAAAGTGTGGGAACTAAAGGACTATGACACGTATGCCGAACTTATTCTGCGCTCTTCAGATCGTGACCGGAAGAAGGCAGCGTCACATACCATTTCAAACATTGAAAATGTTTTGCATTCCCTGCTGAATTACTTGCTCTGTTCAAGACCGAACGCGTCGATTGAAAACAGTCTCGTGAAAACATATTCCAATATCCGGTCAACGTTCCATTTTTTAACAAATACGCGTTTCAATATCCATTTCCTGTATAACCTGCATATTTTCGGGATGGAGTTTTTTCTTTCCTTTTTCCCCGCCCTCCTTTCCCCCCAATCCTTTCTTTTGCAACTCGTTTTCCGTTATATCGGCAATGCGTGTATACGTCGCGAATAAAACGCGGCTCATACTGATCGACCATATCTACGCTAGTTAAAACCACATAATAATGCGTTTTTGTTGCTCGCTACCGCATTACACGGCCACTGACCTACTTAACTTGCGCGAAAAACTACCCCCATCGACACCCCATATTTTCCACCCCCGATCCTCGGCCAGCTGAAACTGATTAGTCGCGTCCAAATCCTCCGTTTCGATTCTCCAATGGCTTACAAATTTTCCCAGCTGTTTTCCGCGATAGTTTTCTCTCTGTTTCGCGGAACAGGGTTGATTCGGGATTGGGTCCACCCTTCGACTACCGATCTTTAACCCTTTCTTAACCCTTTGCTGTTCTTACTCGAATATGACTCGTTAATAAATTTTAATGATCGATATTAATTAATATGTGAAATTTAAAATTATACAATGAATGATACGTGGAATATCGAAGTAAAATAATTCTTTGTCTTAATTTCTGTACGATTTCTTATCTACCGTTTTAAAAATCTTGTCGACTTTATGGCAGAAAGTTTTCGAGTTACTATTTTTCTCTAACGAAAAGATCGTCGAGTGCAAGGAGTTAAAAATTACAAAGTGCAGTAGTAGTGTAAATAAATCTTTAATCGAATTTCTTTCTTGCTTTGTTTATTCAAATAATTCTTAGTAAGTTATTTAAGTATTCTTTAGTCGAAGTAAATTCCGGATAAAAATTTAAGGGCGTTAACCATTTGCACTCGAACAGATTTCCAATACAAGTGGAATCGTTTGAAACAGTTTGATAATCGCTAATACGACGAATGGAAGCCTGCATTTCTGCAGTAGAAATTTTCGAATATCCCTTACAATTGTCACGAAAAATGGTGAATACCCTTTTGGTAAATTATCCGAATCCTTTCTATAGAAGTACTCGAGGATGTTAGCATAAACACGTGACGAATTGTAAGCTGGTTCAGGTCGAATAAATGGCGATGCACTGTTGTATCGTTGATAGAAGGAGAGGTTGCTTAGAGCGTCGGATGAAACAAGCATTTTCTTTCGGTAAGTGAAACGCTGTAATCGAAGATCAGTGTCATCTCGTCCCCCTCTGAAACTGGAGCAACTGTCATAGCTCCTTAATCTGCAGACGCAGTCGTCCAAGTTTGTGATTTAGAGGAAAAGCTTGTATCGTTGAATATAGAAAGTAATCGGATATCATACGACACGTGTTTAACACTTTTCCTTCGTATTTTTATTAATAACGTGTATCAACGATGACCTTCTCTTCGTCTCTGAACTGTACTGCATTGGTTAGAAAGTGTCTCATAATTCAATATCGTTGGAAAGGGTAAAATTGAAGCGCGAAGCAATAAAGTTATACTGTCAAGCATTAAACGCTTTATTTGTAAAATAACCGTAGGGATCAGGGCAGGTCTCTACTATGGTTTTCTCAGAAAATTTGAGGGTTGCTGGGAGAGAAATAAACGCGAAGTTAGGTTTGGAAATTGTCTCTTTGAGAACTGACGTCGTTGATCTGGCAGATCAGTATTGTTCGACGTACTGCTTTATGAGGAAGTACCTGAACTGGTACCGCAAATTATGTTTTTGAGGATTGAACATTTGTCTGATAAAAGCAGATTCTTTACAAACAAGTAAGAAGGTGGAGACGCGAACAGCAATTTACACATTTGTACTTTCGAAAAATTATGTTTATATTTTGAAACACGTTAACATTTTTTTTGTTTCTGAAAAGATGAAAACCCCAGAAACTGTTTTAATGAAAATAATAGAATAATGAAATAATTATAATGAAATTCGTTCAGATTAAAATGCCAATGCGGGCAATTGTAAGCGATTCTAATAACCATACCTTAAACTGAAATATTACAATTTATATTAATAGAAAAATGTTAATTACTTTAATAGAAAATCGTTTGTAATCTTTATAGAATAGTAGTAACCGTTGACCTCGGCCTCACCGCCAGATGATTTCCTGGTTAAAGGAGGTTCTCAGTTTTTTTCACAAGTCCTCCATAAATCCTCCTTTCTTATATATATACAAAACCTAGGATTGAAATATTAAACGTTTAAAGACACGGCCTGCTACTTAAAATTACCAGTGTTAAATATATCACTGAAATGTTTGAAACTTAAATGTTTTCCAAATCAATTATCCTGCTCAGTTTTATACGTAGCTATCTAATACCATCATAAAGAAACAAAAGCATCTTTTGACAAATTTTTGTCAAATATACGCATTTCCAGGTATACAAAGTTTAATAATGAAACGTTGTAAATGAAACTACGTCAACACTGCTTATTGAAACAAATCTTCAGAGAATATGATTATTTAACATTACTTTGTTGAATTTAATTAACATGATTTAATTAAATCAAATTTGTTTAATTTCAAAGAAATCATTGCATAAGTTGGTATTGAAAATTAAAAATTTATAATTAAATGTTGATAAACCAAAGCATAAAATTGTTCAATAAAAAGCATGGAATTTTTTTAGATCTAGCTTGATGCGACCCAATTTTCCAGAAGGTATTACATCCAAGACAGACGTTGAGCTTCGGTATAAATGTTTCAAAAATTTCTACAGCAAAATCTAATTATTTAGATTTGCTGCATGTATTATTGATCTTATCTTGTTCATAAGAGTAAGATTTTCATGCTCAGCTGTTTTGAATTGTTATTTCTCTGTTTTTACATCAAACTTTGAATTTATCACTTCGATATTCACCTCCATTTTCACAACAAATTATCACTGTCTTTAAATTATGCTTCATCTTTAGCGATGAATTTTTTCAGATGTTTAAATACTTAATTTCTGGTGTGGAAAAGGTACCCTTTCAAATAATGAATCTAATCATTCCAGTTGTACAGTCACGAATTTGCATAGCTCATTTCAAATCTTTGGACAACCGTGAATTTCTGGCCGGACACTAAAATTTAAGTACTCTCAAGTATTTAAGTAGAATTTTGCAACTTTTTTTATGTTTTGAAATTAAACCGAATTAGGTTAAAAGATAAAGGTTGGTAGGATATAAAAAGGAGGATTCGTTACAATTGTACGAGGATAACAAGGACGGAGAAATGAGAACTGCGATAACCGTACGCAGTATACAAAGCAACAATGTTTTATTTGAATCAACATACAATCACACGCCACACATGTTCCATAAGAACCATCGGTTCGCGCGTTCCGCGAGACGATTGGTCGACGACGTCATTCGTAACGTAGAAATGTATGTGCATTGGAAAATTCGCGAAACGACATGATCGTTTCCGTCGTCAACTGCGCCTCCCGTCCTTCGTCTTCACTGATCAAACACGAAACTCGCGAGCTTCGTTTATTCCCTCTTACTGCTTAATAATTTTACTTTATCATTAATGTAATCTTGTGTTCATTCCCCAAAAATGTACGCTGACACAAATACAATACCTCTCAATGTCACCATCCTATTTTTCTATCTTCTCTTAATAATTTTACTTTATTATTAATATAATCTTGTGCTTTTTTCCATTAAAAATGTTCGCTGACATATATACAACGCCTCTCAATGTCTCGAGGCTTTCGAAAAAGTGAGGTTTATCATCTCTAAACTTACTTCTCTGCTGGTCTACGCTAATCCTAAGGTTTTCTCTCTTTTCAATAATATCCTCGATGGTGAAGGCGAAAAAGCACGAACGAGGACACTCGAGAGAGGCCGCAGCCTCGTCCCATATTTTTCTCCCCCTTTTCCTTCTTTACTCGCAATCATCCCTTTCGTTCTGTACATAGACGAGTACACGCTCGAGTATATATATAAACGGGATATAGTGGCTTATACCTCCCGTACGCCTTATCATACCTATAATCGCGATGTCGCCGAACGATCATTTCCTTTCCCTTGTCTCTCTTTTCTTTTCTCATCTTCTTTCCTCCTTATTCTCGGCCTCAAAATTTCGGCCACGCTATGTTCGATCGCTCGCCTTTCTATCTTACTAATTTAACTTGGGGTCCACTGAACAACGCGATTTTTTTTTACTCGGTTTCACCTTGGGTGAACGTCCTGGACTCTCCTGAACTGTCGTTTTATGCAAGACACGATTTAATCCGTTGCTAATATTGCTATGCTTGCTGCCTCGTTTGAAACGGCGGTGAAACGACGGCTCAGAACGCGATAAATGGGGTACGAATCCGTTTCGATGGTCCATGCTCTTATAATTTGTACACTCCGTCGGACTCGAAGTAAAAATCGACCTTAACCGAACGAGCAACAAGGATACTCGTAACAAAGTACGTGAGAGCAACGAAACTTCGGGTGCATAATCAAACGAGTGCCGAGATATCTCGAGGAATCTCTTCGTGTTGGATGAGCGTAATTGAGAGAGAGGAATGGCAAGTAGTATTTCGTTGTGTCTTCAATTGAAACGACACTGGTCGATCGACGAGCAAAATATTGCAGCTTCCTTTGCCAAAGAATATTCGAAAACGCGACTAGCACGAAAGTCGCGTTTCCCGTTTTTTCCCATGGAATACATATACGAAAACCCCGTCGCTATTGAAAAGGGAAATCAATTGTTCGATGACGTTACAGATATGCTTTTACGCGGCCGACGGGTTTCTAATTACCGGTTTCCGCGCTCTTTTATTAGACTTACAAAAATTGTTTGTCACATCACGTTAGTGGGAGGCGAAACGATGGTCCCTAGAAGAAAACGACGATGATTGGTCGTTCGGAAGACTCCTGATAAGGGGTGGGAATGCTAGGGACACGAATCTTATTTAGCGAAACGTAGCCGATCGTTCGCGTGAGGGCTAGTCTATAACTTACGGAGTTACGAGAGTCTTCGGAGATGACGATTACGAGGCTAAAGTATCATCGGTAAGGCCGCTATTTCGTGCTCGCGACTATTAGGTTTACAATGGTTAAATCTGTTCTCTCGGATTTTTGTTCCGGCTCGTTTTCTAGCAATTTCGATCGCTATCGACCGAGATGGTCGATCGGTTATTGCTACTGAAGAAACACAGTGATTCGAACCGGTAATTTCAAAAGAAAAAATCACTCACGTTGGAACGTACTTTGAATTTTCCTGTTCGAAGGTCAGCAGTGTGAAATGCATTTTTTTAACGATGAAAGCGACTATGGACCGGTTTGTCGTCTCACGCATCGAACGAAGTTAGGTGTTAACCCCTTCGCCTATGATACAAGGTTGAACGTAAATAACCATCGTTTTCGCCGATGTATTTCAGTTACGCTAAGCTCTCGTAGTTACGCTAGAATCGTAGAGCGACGGTTTTACTTATCAGATTTAGAGGTCCTCGATTCACGTATCTCGACACGGATTAAAGCGCATAGAGCATCTGGCTAATTGTTGAGCGATCGAAGAGAGAGAGAGAGGGGGGGGGGAGAAAGCGAAAGAGAGAGAGAGAAGTTTACGATCTCGGTAGAGAGACCTGTTTTGTTGCGTGGCTGCGAATTTTCTGAATGAAATTTACGTTCGTTCGAAGAAAGATCGATAGGTTGAATAGAAACATGCAACGTCGAGTTTATAACGTATATATCGCTCTTCGACCTCGTGAAATCGTGATTACTTAAGTTTGATCGGTGACTGAGAAGAGGATGCGCAGACGGTGAAAAAAAATTCGCGTTTCGACATTTCACATCGACTGGAAAATGTGTAGAAGCTTACGCGTGTTTATAGGTACTTAACAGGAGCAGATAGAGATACATTAGTTATGGCATAATCGACATGCTTCGGTATTTCTTTCCTTTTCTTTTTCTTTTATCTTTCTCATCGACATTGTCATCCCTTATACCTGATCCGAAGATGTGACTAACATTCATCCCTTCTCTACTATCGTTCGCGCGGTTTCATAACCACGTAACACATCCATTATCTTTAACCACAGTAACAACATGCTTTCTCCGATAGCAACGTATTTATCAGCTAGAATTGCGATTTCCGTTCTTACCTTATGTAATCCGGCACTCGTCCTCGAAACAGTCGTGTTTTGACTTCACGAAAAGCCGGATAGAAAGTGCTTTAAATTCGGTGAACGTTTATGAGTTAATCGATATATAGATTCTCTCTCTCTAGACTCACGTGAGGTCTATATGCAATATATATATGTATTACATATGTTAGACATATAATGCATATAATATATATATATAATATATACAACATAAGTTAAACGTTAAGAAGATATATATTGTAAGTTACTAATTACCTTTGGTAAAATGATACTGCCTTGTACTTGTGTCATAATGCTTTCTTCATACACGTTTGTTTGCACTGCAATTTTACCTATTATTGATCAAGAATGTTAAGAAATATACATGTTATTGATGAAAAAGAATTGAATGTAATCGAACTAACGTTTATCGTCACCTTGCACATTCTTAATATTTCTTTCAGCAGTGGATATTTTTGAACTAGCATATACTTGACTCCAGTAGGATAAACGTTGGTCTTGCCTTAAAATATTAGCATCTTCAACTTTTTCAATGCATTCGTCATGCAGATGATTTAAAATTCTTAATCTATAATTCTTAAAGTAGCTAAACTCCATATCATAGCATTGATGAAAGGTTGCATAGATTCTAGTACCATAGGACTTAACGTAATATCTACATCTCCCTTAAATTTTACAATAACCGTCGTTCGCAATCCATTTCCATGTTGCACAGTTAACAACTCTTCCTTATTATGAGTTGTTTGATCTTTCTTCTCCTTAGTATAATAACACAATCGTCAATTACGTTAACATACGCACATACGCGCGCGCGCGATCGGGGAAATGTATTTACGATAGTCATTTAGTAAGAACATTAAAATATTGTATACACATTCTACCTTCCATATGATTAATAGTAGTACTATCCCAAAGATATGGATCTGTAGGAGTTTCATTAGTTGAATTTACTACAGGTGAACCATCAGATCTTGCAATTATTTTCAATGATGTAAATCCTTCAGTGACTGTTTCAAATTTTGGTACATATCTCCAACCTACCATTCTCGGATCGCTGAAAAAGTGGTGTAGTGAATGCAGCATTTCCTGCTGGTATCGATAATTGACTCCAATTTAAGCAACGTATCTAAAATTATTTACATATTACTTACAAATTATGTCTATTAGAAACATTGAAAATTCATTGAATCAACAATAGGTTTATTTACTTGCACGTGCAAATTTACAAGAGTAACACCTTCTTGTGATGATACAGCGGATATGAAACTTGTGGAAGAAACAGAATGACTATCGAATGAATCACGCAGTGCACCGTTTCCGCCGTTTAAATCAGCATCATTTTGAAAACTGGTATTTCGATTTACTCTAGGACTTCGTTTCGTACCTAACGACTGCGGTTTTGCCCTCTCTAAAGTATGCGTTTTCTCAGATGTGGAAACATTTACATTTGTCGAGATTTCTACAATACATAAATAGGAGGAGAACTTCTTTTTCATACTATCATTACGATTTAATACTGAGCCAGATCCGACAATAGATTGATGCATGCTTGATGTGCAACTTCCGCTTAATCCATAACTCGTGTCTTCATCAGCAGAGTAGAAAGCTTCTGAATGATTTTCTGAAAACATAGATATCGTCCGTTGTACCTGTAAGTATAAACTGTATTAAATATAGAAGAGCATATTTTATTGGATTTGTGAATCATATATTTATATATAATTTACATAACGTAATATAATCACGTTAATTGATTAATTTTACCTCTTGTTTTAATTTTTCGCCCGACTGTGATTTTACGTATATTGAGTGGCGGGAATCAGAAATGTTAATGCCATCAACAGTTTTTATACTTGTTTGCATTGAGTCAGAAAAATTTATTCTTGAAGATACTACTGGCAATGACTGTGGACTATTTGATTCGAATGGTTCAATATCTGATATATCAAAATAGTCAACTGCTAACTTAGAATCAGACACGCTACATTTTGGAGCAGTTTCGATTTCGGGAACACTTGAAATTGATTTACTTCGTTCTGTACGTAGTTTTGAATCTGAATCTAATTTTTGTAGTAACTATACAACAGGACTAGCATCCATTAGTCGGGAATATGGTACGTGTTTTACACTGCGTTGACTGCAAAAAAAAAAAAAATAAAGAAATAAAAAGATAATATTTCTGAATGCAATGTTGCCGTTGCGCCTGCTGGACGATATTCCGACGTGTGACCCGGATAACGTCCGACGAAGAGCCTCTGACGGTGGGGGGACCATTGCATTTCCGCCGAAAAACATTAAGAAATTATTTGTATACTAACTGTGCAAACATCCAATTTTCCATGTCCGAGCTATAACATGAGCTTCTTTTTTCCTAATATTATCAACATGACATGAAACATCCATTGCGTTTATCTGTTGACGTGTTTCATGAGCAGTATTATTAAATGACACTGCATCACGATCGTCACTCTTATTAAAATGATTTTCTTCGTTAGAAAACATTTCTGGTGTAAGACAAAATGTTTTTTCTAATTGTACATAAAGCTGACAGCAATTATAAACATCCAGTTCAAAACCATTTAACATAACTGAAGGTCGCGTATCGAAATGTAAAAGATCTTAGCAAAAATATTATTAAAAATTAATATATAAATTTATGCATTATACTATTAACTAAATAAAATACCTTCAGACACATCTTTAGGAACCCAACTCCACCACCACCTACATATAATATAAATATAACACAAATATATCCAAAATACTGGTTTAATTCCTGAAAAAGCATAAAGAATAAATATACAGCTTGTTCTCCACCATGATAATTTTGATGTTTTATTCCAGAATCAAGAAATATTACCCTTTTTTAAATTAATCGCTAAAATCATAAAAACAGTACATTTATAAAACTAATAAAAATATTCTCTTCTTTAGTATACCTAACGTATCGTGTTTTCCATTCCAAAATATATACCCAATACATAATGTATATTAATTTATTATTATACAATAATTCCATGCAATAATTTTCATTATATCATACTATTAATTGTATAAATATTGTGGTCCACTATACGAAATTAATTATTTTTAAAAAATACTACTAATTCATGGACCGTGCTTATTTATTAGTATCCATGTTTTTGTGTAAAATTACATACACGTCTCTACACAATAGCATAAGAGAGATCAATCGTAATTAAAAATTTATATTGTTATATTTAAATTTACAATTTAATAATTATAGTTATATGTTAAGGTTTAACTACCCTATATTAATTAATTGTTGAATAGTAATATATTTTTAGAATCAAATTTTAAAAATGTATAAACATATAATGATTATAATTTTTCGATCAACTTCGGACAAAGTAGTAATTATTGACTACATGTAAAATGCGAAAACTTGATAAGAATAGGCCTATAACTATATATGATTAGAAATCAAATTTAATAGAATAATAATTATTAAACAATTTTCTATATTCTCAAAAACAAAAATTATTTCATACCATATTTTTTTTCACCTGGTTTAAAATAATGGTTTGGATTACTAATTAAGGATTATTAGGATAATAAGGAAATTAAAATGATATTTTACTACTTTTACAGTACTACAATTTGTAACTTGATAATTTAAGAAAAAAAAAGTTGTTAATATAAGAATCGTCCATGAATCAATTTTATTATTTTTAAAATGGTATATGTTGGATGAAAAGCTGACCATATTTAGCTTTAACATATTTTAATTTCGATTATTAATTATGTTACAATCTTAATTCTATGTTAAATAAGTAACGTTGAAAATGACAAAAATAACATGCAGATATGAATTTCAAGATTATGTGACATAAAGATGTCTAAAATGTACATGTATCGTAAACTTTGTCTATGGTGCATTGTATAAAAATCGCACACGTCGTTCACGGTTAAATAGACTTGATGTAAAAGACAATTAATTTTTAAAATATTTTTATTTATCCCATCCTTTTATCATTTTTGAATGTTTTTCATTTTTATTAAATTTATATGATTTGTTTTATATTTTTAAATTAACTCGTGAGTAATTAAATGCTTTGTAAAGTCCGTAAATAACGGTTCAAATACACATAAATTATATTGGTTTTTATTTTAAGTTAAGTTAGAAAAAGAATATGAGGAACAAGATTTTTCAGCTTGACAAAGAGGTATATTATTAATAGAAATATAATAAAGTACATATTTAATACATATTGTTGTTTAGTTCAAAAAGTACGAAATGTTTCGTTAAAGTGTTCAAAAAAAAGAATAAGAAAAGATGTATTGAGGACGAAATATGATCATACTTAATATACAACATCGTGATTGTAATGATGTGAAATTACTCTGTCAACATTTAATGCCAAGAGCTTGTAGAGATGTAGATCATAAAATATTATTGGAAATGTCAAATGTAGTGAAAAGTCCTTGGACTAAGGCAAATAAGCACAGGAATATATTCATGTATTATTTAAAATAATGATAATCATAACTACGTCATTCAGGTTGTCTTCCTATAGCATGTACGCCCATAATCTATAGATGAGGGATATAGTATCAAATAATCTTAATCGCATTGAAAAAACTACATTATGGCATCATTTATATCGAAATTTGACAAGAGCTGTGAACACAATAATTGGATCTCAAACTATGAAACCAATGGATTCGATAAAATAAACATAAATATTGGGTATTACTAACATATACGGACAACATATTTTTATGGTTTCCGAACAATCGTCGCATAATGCAAAAGCAAATAATTATCAGCAAAATGTTTTGAAATTTATAGAAAGATTGAAGAATGTTAACTATTACATAAACATTAAAAATAATTGCAGATTATTATAATTGTTTTTCATTCCAGATAGCCTCAAAGTATTCTGAACACATAAGTGAATGGTTAACATTAGCAAAAGAAGTCTACAAATTTGAAACTGAACAAAAATTTCTGTCTAAAAAAGGAAGTTGAGAAATTATAAAATGATTTAGATGAAAATAACGTATTTGCGTTCGATGTAACAGAAATTCAAAATACCCCTGCTAGAAATGTATGTTATCATTGTACAATTACATGTAATATGTATATATATATATATATATATAATCGTATTTGTATCAATTTAGAAATAATTCTATGCAAAATATATACAAGGAATACTGCAATCATTACAGCTTTTAAAATCTGATCCAATATTTATCATGAAAATAAAAGAAAAAATAAATTTGGAATTACAGAAAATAATAGTGATGTGAACTGATGGTTATGATACTGAGATGTTAAAAAGTGATTTAACTACCGAGTGACTACTACTAAGTGATTTAAGAAAAGTCATGTCAAAAGGGGAAATTGGAATTTATAGGTCAGATTACCTCTATACTATACAAGTTCATTGTTGAATTTTCTATGACGAAAACAAAAAATGTAAATTCATTAATATGTCATGTAAAAGTTGCAGATACACAGAAAGCTGCTTTAATGAAACTTTTATTCCAGTTACTAATTTCCAACTCTCAAATATTACATTATATCTTACCTAGATTCCGACATCAATATATTTTTTAATATAGTATTATAAGAATTTAAAATTCGAAACTTTGCAAGCTGAAAATAACAAGGGAAATTCAAATTTATTTCATTTACCAGCATTGGCAAACAATGAAAATAATTATAACACGAATGATTTATTGAAATTACCAAAAATTATTAATTCGGAAATAAGAACAGAGATTGATGAATTTAATGAAACTTTGTATGTGTATAAATTATAATCATTGATTTTATAATTACAATTGCAAATATTAATTGATTCATTACTAATGGGATGAACCAGTTCAGAAAGTAATGGAAATTATTGAAAAAAACTGTAGGTGATATATCTTTTTCTAAATGGATTGAAATGACATGAAATGATACTTATGTGCGTAAATTTCTGACAGCAAATTTATATATATATCGCAGCGTATTATCAAGAATCTGGTCGAGCTAGCAGGGATGGTCAACCAGCATTTTGTAGAATTTATTTCAGTAATGAAGAATATGCACCTATTGCATTTCTTATTAAAGAAGAAATAACGAAAAAAGATTCAGACCTTGTGAAATTAAGATGGAAAATTTTGAAAAAACTGTTTCATATTGCCTTGAAGAGAAGTAAGAATTCTTATATGTTTTATAAATATTTCTTTTAATAAATATATGTTTAATACGTTCCATAGATGTAGACATGCGGTATTCTCTAAATATTTTGTGGAGATAGTCCACCATTATGCAAGAATAGATGCGATGTATTTAAAGACAAAAATATTGTTCAATCAAGGATATCCCAATTTGAATTGTCTCAAACTACAGCACGAGTATCTCAAACTAAATGTAGTAATAATTTAGATGGCATTGCTTTATCAAAGTACGACCATGAGTGAGTAATACATGTTATAAATATAATTTCATTCATTTTTAACAAGACTGTAATTGTCTCAGCCTTAATGATTTTAATATATAGTGAAAATGAGTATGAAGGAAAATTAGTTTCAAGAGAAAGGCTTACAGCTGATGATAAACGAGATGTTAAAGAATTAATTGAAGAACAATTATTTCCTATTCGAAGAAATAATAAAAGCGACGAGGTAAATATATATTAAAGCTAAGTTTATATATTATTTTAATATTTATTTCATCATAATGTTATTTCAGTCATGGAAACAAAATCGTGAATATGCAAACAATCTCATGTTCGCACAGCAGAAAGTACTGACGTATAAATAAAGGGATTGCCTGTTCAAGTTCGTGAACATTATTATATTCAATTAAAATCAGCATTACTTGATAATTATGAAAAGAATATTTCTGAATCCAAAGGACTAATTCAAGAGGCTGATATGCATAATATAGCGTATGAACTTGAGTATAAAGTGCTGTGCAATAGTAAAATTCTAAATAAATACAAATTTGTATGTAATTTAGTATTTTCGGCTCATATAATATTTCAGTAACTTCAATTGACTTTTTTGATAAATACAGATTTCTTCGATACGGAAATGTACTATTACTAACAGATTGCATGAATATTTACGTGATTTTAATGCAACTAATAAACGGAAAGTGCAATTAGGATACTTTAATGAGTGTAGCAGTAAAGAGGAAGAACATAATTTAGTACAAAGTATGGAAGATCAAAGTATATTAGATAAACAAACAAATAAGAATATATCGTGCCCCACTTTTAAGACTGCTTTAGAACTTATAAAAGAATGAACAGTTGTTGGAAAATAAATCTAATAATAATAATAAGAAACAATACATTAGAAACAAGTATTTTGCAAAATGATAATAATGACATTAGTAAGAGAGAACCAAAACATAATATCAGTAAACATTCTTTCCTCTTTTTCGAACATGGAGTTGGTGAAAAAAGTAATCATGTAAAAGAATATGGTAGAAAAGTTAATGAAAAAGATGAAGTTACTGATTTTCAAATATCAAGTGGTTTCACTTGTGCACGAAAAATTCACGAGGAAAATGAAATGGCATTACACAATAAAAAATCACAAACATCTTTGAAGGAGTGTGGAAAAAAATTACAGAGATGAAAAGAACCTCTTGCAATGAAATCAGTTTCTGATCAAATTTTACAATCTGAGAAATCGGGGCCCGTTGTTGCAGTTGCGGAAAATAATGATAGTACAAATATTAAGGTCTCGATAGAATCAAAACACCAGGGTAAAAAGAAACGTAGAACTGTAGATTTATTTGAAAATAATTTAGATATGGAATCAAATAAAAAGATGAAGCTTAACGAAAAAACTTTCCTATGATTAATGCGAAAGAAGATACCACTATTAATCAGTTTAGCGTAAATGAGATTTTTGTTAATAAAAATAATAAAATTAGCAATAATAATATTGAAACTGAGGATGTTAAAAATAAAGAAAAGTATATGCAAAAATAAACAATAATAGAAGATATGGTAAGGAAAGAACAGTTTACAAAAAAAACTACAGCAACTGAACATAGAGAAGCAAAAAAATTATTAGAAGAAAAATGTGATAAAGCAACTCAGTTTAAGACTGCAGAAATTAAAAAATCGTATTTAATGAAGTATTATGCATCTGAACGTATTCCCGATCGAACGACATTCTCAAAAACATGTAGAGAGATGCATCATACTCTTCTTGCATCCCTTGTTTCGTACTGGACGATGAGCTGGGCTGACTGGCTCTCCTGTTCGCCCTCGCTCCGGGAACTATCGTCGCATTACCCCCATCCATCCATCATGTCGACAACTTCGTTATGACCGCATACTGAGTGCGCCTCTGCCCACCGCCCTCTTGGACGCTTTCGACCAACTAAATCTGTGATTTCCCCTAGATGACATATTCTCCTATTGGTTATCGTACAACCGTGCGATTCTCTGATATTCCATTCTTTCCGTCCGGCAATTCCACGGCATGGCCGATCTCACCCTAAATAGATCCGCCGACGTCTAAACCCAGAGGGGACCACCTCCGATCGCACGGTGTTACGTAATCGAGGAGAAAACGTAATTGCTGATCGATGTGCCTTGAAAACCCAACGAAATATCCGCCTGACGAATCATTCCAGGCAAATTGAACCGCGACGAGCGCATTATTGTCGCGGTAATTCCTGGATCACGTGTCACGAAACGCCAGCGATAGGTCGGCGTCATAGCGGAACGATGCGTGGTGAGCGGTTAAATCGCATTGGCCCCGGACGATGATACGTTTCGATGAAATCATCAGTCTAGGGATTTCAGATGACACGAATGAGGCGGCGCTCATACAACCTCGAATCTGAAGTATTTTTCTCGTCCGAGCCCTCCGCGTCCACGTGGCCTACGTCGCTCTGCTATCGCGTGTGTTCTGTCCTATCCGCGCCCGGGGGAGGGGTCTATCGAATTAACAAAGGGGGAGTGTCGCATTAAATTGCCCGGCCTAGTTCCGTGCCGCTGAAGATCTGAGGTTCGTGTACAGGTGTCAAATATATCGACAAAGACATATTTCTTTTGCTAGCTGCGACCCGGCTCGGGTACGCAGATCAAACAGGCGATCTCTTTCGATTCGGATTCGGACCGAGGGTATGAAATCCCGGGATCATGACTGGTTAGCAATCGCGAGGTACATATAGTCTCAGAAGGGAATTTCCACAGCAGCGGTACTTTTAAAAGTCTTTTGTTTTGCACGCGTGTGCGTGTACCGGTGCGTGTGTGTGTGCGATGTATTCTGATCGTCTTCGATGCCCTCGATATTTCTCGGGGCATTGGAAATAGTTCTGTATGTGTATTATGAAGAAATTTGTGAGAATAGAATTGGAATCACTTATGGACGAAAGGCTTTTACAAATTTTTAGACTACCTTCGGCTTTCCCATATTTTATTTTATTTTTAGGTAATTCAATGGATCGAACATAAGAAGAATTTGTAGACTGGTGTTTGGAAATTATATCCCGTATCTACTGGTAATAAATTTAATGGGATGTTATTAAGTTTAGAAGCTTTCTTGTTCATATTATACTATATAAAATTTCGAGAGGCATATTTTTTTAGCATTTGCATCTTGTATTAAGTGATATTTAGTTCAGTGATAGACTTCAATGATAGAACATGCGGTAATAATTGACATAGAGTTTTGATATATGGAATATCAAAATGCGTATGTGTTTAATATATAAAAGAAGAATGAACAAATGAGAGAGTAAATGGAAAATTCAGTTGCAATTAATCTATATTTTTGCGCGATCTAGTTATAAAGTTAAATAAATATTTATCGCATTCAAATAAATATATTATCCACTACTAACAGAAGATTCCGGAGATTTTACGTACTAAACAGGGTAATACTCACTTGAAGCGAATTGAGAGTAAGGAATCAAATTTTTTAAAGTGATTTTTCGTTTTCGAGAAAATTGAACTTAAAAGTGCACTTAAAACTCCGATACAAACTTAAATCGACCAAGTGGCAGATCAATCCAGCAGAGCCATAAATCACGCCGAAAGTAATGGAATAATCATATAAAAAATTCTGTTATTTACTTTATTCCATTAAATTCGGTCAAATTAAAAATAAAATCGCCAGATCCAGCAAATCTAAAATATCGTTAGACAAAGGTAACATCCTATCTATGACCCAATATTACACAAGAAATTAAATCAATATTGTGGTATCGTGAAAAGAAATACTATAAGAGTCACTATTAAGGACTGTAACAGCGAGTATGAAATCAAATCTGTATTTTATATTAAATAAATCTGTTCTTGTTAAGAAAAGGTGACATTTTTTACGTAGATTGTCGTACCGCGGACTAAAGAATACTAAGAGTAAAAATAGTATAAGAATCAGTGGATAGCGAGTGGTTAGTAGAGATTCAGTGTCTCAGAGACTCGAGAAGCAATTACCAGTTGCCATAAACTTTCGAAGACCCATATTGGTTGATTTATCAAATTTAAGGTAATATAACAATATGCGAAATGTCAAAATCAAATAATTTTACATGTCGATTATTATACGATCCTTTATTTACCATTAGAAAAAAGGAACGTCAGTTCTGTAGCAGAAAATCTGGAAATTTCTACTCTTCTGTAGCCAAAAAATCGTCGAGTGCAAAAAGCTATGAGTTGTAACAGCGAGTGTCTCTAAAGATTCAAATCAGAATTATATTTCAGATGAAATAAATCTGTTTTCATTAGGAAAAGCTGTCACTCTTTATGCACATCTTCATCTGCAAAGGATTTATCTAACAATAATCCTACGATATTTGGAAACACCTAATCGAAGCCAATAACAGTGATACTTCTAATATCCATGGATTAGAGTGCCGATTTAACGGGAAAAACACAGAGAGATCTTCATCGAGGTCTATTAACTCTTTTATGCTCTCAGGGAAATAGCGGAGGAATAGCTACGTCGTTAAAGTCAAATTTAGAAACGTAAGCCAGGTTTTTCCTCGCGGGCAGGGACGTCAGAACGTTTGAGCTGGTGATTTTCGGGGGAAGGAAAAGGGGGATCCCTAGCCACTTGCCCTATCAGACAGCGCACTTGCTGCGAAATCGCAGCGACCATGGGGCGTATTCTCGGTTACCATGACTACCATGGGTCGCGTCAAGCGCAGCCGCGTTTCTTGTCCAGGTGAGACCAAAAACGACGGTGTGCGTCAACCTCTTCCTTTTTACGGCTCTTCGAGGTTAGACTCATCACGGAACGTTACGTGTGCAAACCGGCAGTGCTTCCAGCGCGTATGTGCACCTCGTATACCCGTTTTCGAACTGTGCCCGGCCTGCGTACACACTCCATTTCCAACTTTAAGTCCCGCCGCTGTCCTGTGGACACTTGGTTTTCAGCGCCACCTACCTTGCGAAGAGTAGCCCGCCATTGTGTCCATTTTTTCCCCCTTTATTGCCGACTTACAATCACCCTGACTTCCTTCCACGAACAATGAGAACGGTCATGCAGCCGTTGCGCGCCCGTGCAAGGATTAATGGAAGAAACGTGCTGAGATTCCTTTTGGCGCAGCCCGTGTCAAGAACAAGCCTAGGGCTACCTCACGCCTCGGCTTAACCGGACGGAATTGTTTGGCAACTGACATTGCGGTTT
The DNA here is from genome assembly GCF_051020765.1 of Lasioglossum baleicum. Lineage (NCBI taxonomy): Eukaryota > Metazoa > Arthropoda > Insecta > Hymenoptera > Halictidae > Lasioglossum > Lasioglossum baleicum. Next base: position 25,344 of record NW_027470162.1, read on the forward strand.
CGGTTTAATTGTATTCCCCGAGATGAATGAAGCCGGGAGATGGTCTTGCCAAGGTTAGTAATGCCGTTTGTTAATAGCGAAAATGCAGATCTCTAATGATATATTTTGTCGATGGTGATTAATACAAGGTTATATTAAGTCATCCCGTAAGCTCGAGTCGGTTTTTACTCCCCTATTTAAAAATATACATCAAATAAACTTTTAAATATTAAGAAGAAATATTTCGTTGGCAAAGACTTTATCCCATCGATATAGTTTATAAAATGCAACGAAAAATGTTAATATCGGCGCGAAACGAACTTATGGGTTGACCTAAAACAATATTAATAGATTTAATCAATTTATATTAAGTTTGTTAATACCATAATTGTTTTTAAATTAAACTCATGGCCTCTTTTTAAATGAAAATCTGCATAAACATAGATATACAATAAACGTCTGTAAACATAGTATTAAAGCAGTGTCATAGTAACGATCACGATTGAATGAAAGACGATTATTAATTTTCCCATAAGCAATTGCAGAAATGAAAGTTCTAAAACAAATCATTTTGATTCTTTTGTTCCTAATTTTGATTCTCCAATAGATGGAAAATACACATTTATTATTATTCACATATATTATTAAACAAGAGACTTCAAAGTGCATATCACTATAATTTGCACTCGATTTATTTTTCACATATATTACTTCCTATTTAAATGGATATTTGAATCCATTTATATTTATAGCGGTATTACTCGCGTATGATATATATAGATCTAACTTCAGTTCAATTTCAGGCTATTAATTACAGAAATATAAACTGCCATATCATATGATTCAAACACAGGTAGCAAATGATAAAATAATAATAAATTACAGACAATGATCCAATTCTTATCCCGAGATAGGAGGGAATAATAAACATCTATTATTGCATATTATAAAAAAATTTTGCTATAATATTTATCGTGCTTTTAAATACGACGCTTAAAGGTATCGCTTTATTTCCACATTTTACGAGCCAAATTTTATTTCACAGTTATTAAATCTGCCAGCCCTGTTCCCCACGAGCGAGCAAAATTCCTGTTAGTCAGAGTCACGTAATTTTGTTTCACGAATATAACGAAACTTTCCAGCATCATTTCACCCCCCCCCCCCCCCGTTCTTCGGTTTTTCGATTCGCCACTTTTCCAGGCTCTCTGATCGACCGTATTTAAGCATCCAGCCGAACAACAAGGAGCGAGCCACGGAGCCTTTCCTCATTACGAGCCGGACAGTTTCGGTCTTGTCTTTTCTTTCTTCGGGGCAGGGGTTTTGATTGAACGGACACAAAAGGCAACTCTCCCAGCCCGAAACAGGAAGCCCTTGTTTCATCGTTGCCTCAATTATTCTATTCCTATGTTTTACTTTCTACGCCTTCTTCGCCCGAAGCCAGATCTCCTCGGTATCTCGTTGACGTCCGGTAGCATTTACATCCCTCTTACTCAGGGCAACGCTAAATTGTTCCCCAAGGTAGCATGATTCTACAGATTTCGCGACGTTTTTGCCTCTTTTACTTGTGAATGGAATTTATCGCAAGTTGGATAATAAATATTCCAGGCACCGATTTATCTGAACGTTCACTACTCCGATGAATAATTGGAATCGGAGATTTTGTTGGAAATTTGGATATTTTGCAACTTCTTTCACGTAGTTTACAAAGTTCAGCGATAGATAGCAATGATCTGTATTAATCGGAGTATTTTATATAAATAATATTTCGAAGATTGGGCGAATGTTAGATTTGTGAAATAGAAATTTAGATTATGTAGGTATTTGTAATTTTGAATTTACAGATTTCATGCTTTGCTAATAAATATTGATATACCGACATGACGTGGAAATAGTGGAATGGAATGTACGTAAAAATTTATCGTGCTTCTCGATAATTTTATATTTTTAAACTTCGCAGTCGTGTTAGTTAATATTAATACACTGTTTTGCGTGAAAATATTAAATAATAATATATGTAAATATTTCGACGTGAAATGCTTCGGTTAAACGTACGAAATGAAAAATGCAGCGGATCCGCTGGTAATTTTACATTTTCCAATTCATCGAAAATTAAATTATCGCGAATTTAAAAATTTATCAAACAGTCCTGCATTCGGTAATAAATACTAACGGACCTTTATATCGTGAAAATACTGTGCGTAAAAAACTACAAATATTTCAAAATGAATTACCCGGAAAAAATTTGATATCTCTAAACCCGTCCGATCTACATTCATCTGCACGAATATCGACGTTTATTACGGAACAATCGCAGGAACAAAAACCTCTTTCTCTGCTACAAAATTCGAAACCCGAAGCCGGGAAATGAAAATAAAAATAACTCACGCAACCGAAGCCATGAAACCGTCTACCTCCTTTTAGCGCACACTACAATAGGAGAACAGTCGGGCCGAGTGGCTTGATAAATATTGACCTATAGTATCATTTTGGGGTTGCTACGCAAGGAACATGACGTAACCGAGTCAAAATAGGCAGTTAAATCTGATCCCTAAAATAAAAATATCCAGTCGTGTTCGATGCGTGTTAGCATATAACCTATTGGTATCCTTTGTATCCTTTCTAAGAACGAACTTTCTCGAGACGTATGAAGATTTGAGTAAAGACAGTTTCCTTTTTGCGTTTGTCTCGATACATTCTTATAAAGGAGTATTTATGTATTTTTTTCTCTACCTTTGAAATAATGCGATAAACGCAGCGAAAGGTTATATAAATTTTAAGATCATGTCAAGATCTATATGTTAATTGCGTTGCTATGATAACTTTAAACCGATTTGTCGTTACCTCACTAGCACCGTCAAGATCAATATCTACACTAAATGTACTATAAGTATTACATATGTGGTGAAATCATTTTATAATTTTATTCAAACTATCTAAGGTTTTTATTCTTCCTATATGTATCATCGCCTGTGTTTATACGCGTGTTTTCGATACGTAGATTTAATTACCAAATACTTCAATTGCAGACTGTAGAAAATGTTAGCTATCGAGTTGTGTAATTGTAGGAACACGTTTCATTGGCATAAAAAGAATTTTACTCGTCTTTCCATACGATTTTATACCTCCGTTCATCATAGTTCTTCCAAACGCAGTTTTTAATATTTCAAGAGCATTTGAAGATATAATCAGACAAAACGATTATTGTCTTTGATCCAACCCAACTACAAGCTTCTGAGTTCTATACGATAACTTGAACCAAAAACAGTATATCTTCAGTATAAACGTCTATAACGTTATTTCGAAATCAGAGTTCTAGCTCGATGCAACAATTGCACGATCGTATTACAGCTTTCAAAGCAAATTCAAGCTTACACAAATGTCACAGGACATTTTCTTTGACTATTCAAAACGCTGGACAGTGCGCGTATTTAAAAGTGGACGTTGTCCAGGATATTTTAGCGCAACTTGGAAAGTTGGTCGCAGGATGTACAAATAAATAAATGCTTCAAGTAACTGGAAAACCCGGGGACTCGAATAACGCGGAGCTGGATCACCATCGTCATCCCTTTTCCGACTGCGGAGGAACGGAAATCTCGACGTTTAATTCACGTTTAATGCGTGCTGCCAGACTGGACCTCGTTTTTTTATGCGCCTCCCCTTCTTACGCCGGGTGGTATAATTAGCCCGCCTCCGAAAACGGCCTGCAGGGACCAAACGCGCATTTTTGAAGGGACTCGGTGAAATTTTCAACTCCTGTGCACTTCTTCCTCCGTGCTCGCATTTTTCCCCTCTATTTCTCGTGTATCCTTCCCTTTTCCTCTCGACCCTCACTTTTTTCTTCGTGTTTCCTTCGTTTTGTTCCCGGACAAGAGAACGGACACGAAACTAAGTATTAGGGAACAGTCAGCTATGTAGGCGTCCTCTCCCGTGTTTGCGCGAAATTTTGTCTCGTGATTTTTTACAGTGAAAGATGATTTACTAGGTTCGGGGATCGAATCGTTGGTCGATGAGCTTGGAAGCGGTGGAAGTTTCCAAACGCTTAAAAAGTAACCATTTGCACTCGACGCCTCTTTCGCTTGGGCAAGCTAGGATTTAAAAATGATTTTACACTCAAAATTATATCTTATTGCGTATTGGAAACAGGCAGCACACAGCAGCGCCATTTGAATGCTAAGAGTTAAGTCATGAACTGACGTAGCTACTTCTGAAGGTACTCAGTCAGTACTGTCAGTTTCCGATGCTCCCTCATCGCAACGAGAATGGCCACCGTCCTCTGAGGGTGGGATATTCTATTTAAATTTCTCCATCGTAAAAAAAATAGCTACTTCTGGAAATACTATTGCGCAGTCGCTGCGTTCCTTGTAAAACATTTCTATAATACTTCTCTTCTAAATATCTTAACGTATCATCTGCGAAAATAATACCGATATCATCATCATTAATTCAATTTTATGTAATGTTCGCAATCCGTACTAAATGACCTAAGCAAGAACAAAGAAGAAGAAGCCAAACAGAATAGACGCATATCAATGTTCTTTAACTCGAAACTCTTCTTCAATCCAATTTCCCAAAAACGGTAATCCTCCAAATCGACTATGGAAACGAATAACAGATCGAATAACAGATGCATCTCTGTTTGAGCAAACAAACCTCTGTCCATAATGAACTCGGGTATCCAACTTGGGCGAAGCTAACGTTGACAGCAAGGGCGTTGTTATCGTTACCTTTACCAAGAATAAGAATTGGAGGCTGCAGAGCGACGCTGTAAGGAGCCGAGTTGGATAGAACCGAGGCGTGGGGCGCGAGGAACGAATGGAGATGACGAAATTGGAAAGCGGTCGGGTATGGAGATGAGAGTACGGAGTGAAAGATGTTGAGGACGCCATCGGTGTCTCGCTCTTCTGTTTCTGTTTCGCGGAAGGAGCTGCGGCTATCAAATATTTGCAGCGTCTCTAACCCACAATGCCTCTCTCGATAAACCCGAAAGTTTGTTTACGGCTACAGGATATTCCTTCTTCGCCTTCTTCCAAGCCAGCCCCCCCCCCCGCCTCATCGTTCCAACGAATTGGCCCTCTGCCGTGGCACTTTAACACTAGGTTTACGGACTCTTCGAATACCTATGTTTATGGAGACCCGGGTAAAGGAAACTACGTATTCTCTAAATAATAAGACCATGAGTTTAATTTAAAAACAATTACGATATTAACAAATTTAATATAAGTTGTTTAAATCTATTAATATTGTATAGTTGGAGCAACTCACCCGTCAATTTGAGGGGTCCCGTAAATCTAGTGTTAACATACAACCTACCGGAGAAATCTCTTCCGTTGTCCGCCGTCGAATTTACGGCAATTAAATGTGCTCGATTGTTGGAAAATTCTGCGTCCACTTTTCTTCCTCTTTTCTCGCTCCTCTCTCCTTACTACACTTTTTCCACCGAGTCGATCCAAGATCGAAGATTGACATAATAACTTGAAACAATGGGCATGAAGAAACGGCGAACTGTATCCGCCAAGGACTGGTAGGTGAGTTTTGTTATTGTACATGTGGATAAAGATAGCACGTTCAAATTTTAGGAAATATCTCGATTTCGGGTGGGACAGTTTGTCTCGAATTAGTGACAATTTCTTGGAAGCTGTTTGACTAAAAAGGTACAGTTCGTAAACTTTCAGGTACCTTCGAAATTTTGGCTGGGAAGACCTAAGAAGCTGGGAAGCAGCCAAGGAAATGGTGTTTACGAAAAAGTTCTCGTTAAATTGGGAACTTACACGACCTATTTGAATAGGAGACAATACTGGATCAAGGCACTACGGCACTGTACAATAAATGTCACTCTACAGACTTTGTTTTTGGGATTCCAATATACGATCAGGTCTAATAAGGGAATATTCGAATCTATTAGTCCGTTATCTATAAGTCCATTTCAAAAGATTCGAATGACAATTTCATCTGTTAGATGACTGTTTAGTTATTTATAGATGTTATCAATTAGACAAACTCCAGACTGGCTAATTTTCCTTCTCTTATTTCTTTGTAAGCGGTTTGTACAAATATCTGGGTGGATGAGGGAGGATGCCTGCCTTCGATAGGGACATTGGGGCCACTCGTGGGCCCGTAATCGTAAGCAGGCCCCTCGAGACGCGACGATTTCGGGAACGAACAATCAGTCTTTGTATTGTAATTGTAACGGAAATAAAAGTTCTTACAATACGATGTAGCTTATGAAACATAATAACAAAGCTATTGTTCGTCTGCTCTTGTCAAGCATTTTAATTCTATTCCTCGATCGCAAAACAGACTATCCTAGGAGATTCTTTCCGGCTTCTCAACTCTAAACTCTGGCTGTGTCATCGTGGGTCCTACTCTTATGTCTTTTTAATTTGCTGATACCATAAAATCAAGGCGACTCGTTGATTTGTGATTCGTTCTTTGCAAGGATTGCAGTTTCATTAACTCGCGTTTCACCTCCCGAAAAAATCCATGCAACTTAGTGTTTAATTAGTAAAAATGACTTTGCATAGTGGTGGAATGACTTCTCGATGCAGGAATCCAAGAGTCGGTGTTTACCAAAAAAAGCATCCTACGTTATTTCAATGAATTCGAAGAAACGACCTTCTCACTCGGATTCGCGTCTGGCCGAGGATTTCTCGTTACACTCGTGTCATAAGACAGAGAAACAAGCCCAAAAATCGGTGCTCGGAATGGCTCGGCGGAAAGAAAGCTGCGAAATGAATGGTAACTCGAGGAAGAAACGATCTGCGATCGGTGATTTGCAACTTCTGTATCGTATATGATCGACACTTGCGGAGGGCGATATTCTACGAGGGGTGGCCTGGGCTACATAGGGGAATCGACAATGATTCAATGCGACCTACATGCTACCCGGAGATTGTCCAAATCACTCCTGGCCCCGGCAGTCGTGTACCTAAGTTCAGGTTGCGGACCAAGCAAGAGCTGTTCGTACCGAAACGGACCAGACGACGCGCGAGACGATTGGGAGCCCTCTCATCGAGGGGCTTGCCCTCTTCCTTTCTAACACTAAACGCCTAGTCTAATCGAGCATGGAAGATAACGAGCGAGAGAAGCACAGCCGGGCGAAAGCGACCCGGGATCGGAAAGAGTTGTTTGTTAGATTGCTAGCGATCCAGTTGAATCGCCAAGTTTCTCTCCGCCGCCTTTGCTTCCGCGCCGTAAGATTTCCCAATAAACCTTAATAATGCACTTTCGGAACCTATTACTTCCGCCGGCCTCCCTGCGTCCTTATCGTAAACGAACATTAAATTCCAAAGATCTACTTGCTCGATCGCGTTAAATGAACGACATCGATTCACCGGGAACTTGGTTCAATCTTGTAGTAAATTGAGTAGATGGTTTTAAGTTTTAACCGTGTGTATTTAATGACTCTTTCGTCATAGAAAAATAGGAATTCAATGACTTTCTGACAGAGTCGGCGATTTTTTAAAATGGTATGTAAGAAATCATATGGAATGTAAGAACGTGGAATTTTTTCGAATTATTTCACCTCGACATTCCACGCATCGTTGTATAATTTAAAATTTAATATATTAATTAACATCGCTGATTGAAATCTGATTAAATAGCGACTGATGCTCACTTCTCGAATGATTTTGCTACGGTTGATGTTTCGGCGGTTTCCGGTGATGCATTGGCTGGATTTTGGCTGGCGTCACGCTATTAATATAGTATATAATGACAATTATGATATTTTCGATATAAAAGGTAAACATTTGTCAACCTAATGTTTCTACCAAAGGTGAATATAATCATCGAATTCTGAGTACCCGTTGGCTACTATAATAGAAATTCTGACAGCTATTTGACATAGAGAATTGTCTATATGTCAAGCATAACTATAGCCATTTGATAAGGAATCAGGTTTCATAGTGTAGGTGTCTATAGTCGATCGAGTCATTCAATAACAAGTACTCGTTATGTAATTGTTATTTAGAATTGACTTTAATCGCTACATGTCTATCATCCAGTGTACACGGGAAACGAGTGTAATCATTCGATATGGAAGACTAACTGTATTAAATATCATCACACGATGTCAAACATGGCTGTACACTGAAAGCAACTATACCGAGCCAATATGAAGCGCTCGCTTTATATAAAGGATGACGATATTCATCCATTAAAACACATTAACATTATTCTTCCTTACTCCATTAGAATTTCATCGATCAAACTTTGATAATTCTATCCGAAAATTCATCGTGAATTAATTTGAAGTAACTCGAAACTCTGTGCCAGCTATCGCGCTCTGATGCACATACCAGAATCATACCGATTGGAAAGAAACGATCGCGAGAACGGTTTTCCGGAGAAATATAACAATTTACGTTTAATTTATAGGCGCGTGTTTGTGGGAAAACCAGGCAGGGTTGCCGAAAATGGACGAAGCTTCTGAAAACTCGAAAGCGAATGTAATCAGCGATGCCAGGGCTCCTTCGTTCTCGGATAAACATCGACAAGGTTCCACCGGTAACAATATGTTCGAGTTTAGTCCAGACAACTGTTCTCGCGTCCGGTTTATACCATGGGTGTCAATTAGTTACTGGTATTACAGTCGGCTTCCTCCTATTTAACAAAGTTTCGTTTATCAACGATGAAAATGAGGGATGTAACTGAGAAGACCGCGAACAATTAGGCTTCACCGAGCGACATTTTATCCGCTACAATTAGTCACTTTCAGATCCAATTAAGCCCTGACCGATCGATTATCAATGACGAATTAGAGCACTAGATCAAATAGATCGTTTATTTCAAGGCTGGTGACACGATTCGTAGCTTTATTCCCGATACATCAATGCTAGGTCTAGGTTCTTCTCGAGAGACGAGCGTAGAGTTTAGTGTAAACATAACGATCATCCCCGAAGTCAGTTATTTCAGATGGCATGTGGACCTGACGGAGTGTTTATAACTTTCACATGGTTGGACATAGATTTTCAAGTAGTTTTTCGCGATTAAATCTGACATTTGGTTTTAATATTCTTGATCGTTATCACAGCAGCCTGATCGGCTGTAAAAGAGTTTCGCTCCTCGGGTTTGCTACTGTAAAGGTATCGTTATCATCCCCGAAGTATGTCATGAGTTCGGAGTAAACTCTTAGTGAAACAATAAATTATTTCACCATATTTTAGCTTATTGCATTATCCGAAATAAACTAAAGTCCACCGAGAGCCCATCCCGAGTCAACCCCGGTTTTCCAAAACATACCCTTTTCCTACCATAGCGCAACCTCCCATATACATATATATATAGACAAACCAAAGCGCAAAATAAAGATTCCATTTCATTAAGTTCAACCTTCGAGTGTTTTACTTCTAATCGGAATTACGCGTAGTCGTACGAGTTAATCAATAAAATTCATTCGTTAAAGGATTTGTGTCAGATTCTGGGGTTGTCGTGCGAAAGCATCTCAAAAGATTAAAAGAAATTTAGCTTTATCGATAATAATGATCCAGAGGAACCGATTGTTTAGGAGAGATCGATTCCTAGCATAATTTCAAAGGAACAAATACTCGCTGAATTCCAGAAAGCGATTAATCCGTTTGCTGTATTGGTCCCAGGCAAACAGCAGGGTCTGGATCATGCCTTGAGAGTATCCCAACTTATCTCGGGACTTGAGTCGTGGTCTAAACAACGCCCAAGAAAGCCCAAGAATGATAATATAAAACAATTTCCCCATTTTTTCCCTTATTCAGCGATGCTGCGAACAGCGTTTAGGTCTGATTCGGCCTGATTCTGGGAGGAATTTCGCTAACGGAGGAAGGAATATTCCTGCTCTGTTCGCGACCTTAATAGGAAAAGTAAGTTCTTATTAATAACCAAGGTTGCTGCGCAACGTAAATATTCATTTAGCCGATATTCACAAATTGCTGGAAATTGTGGCACTCTCCCTCTCATATTACACAGTGGCGGTAATCAAATTTTAATAACAGTATGTGTCTAATAAAAGCTTTGGGTGTAATTAAATCTGGCACGGTATGCCGGGCCATAGTTGAAGCTAGACATAGAGAACTTCATTGAAAGTTGTGCCTTCGGGCTCCCCGGAGAGTTCACAGTCACATTTATTAACGAAATACCAGCTTCGTAATCTTTCGTCCCAGCTGCCGGCTTGTTAACAGAGTTATTTAACCGATAACGTATCGCGTTACTAACTAAAACGTTAATAATTGCTGTTTCACGAGGCCCCTTGCTGCTAGTGTGCATGACACTCGAAGTTTAATTGAATTTCGCGAAGTTCCTATTAGCCTCGTTCCGCATAAAATGCGCTGATCAATCTCCTGACGAGTCGGGGCTAATTAAGTTTAACGAATAGTCTGCTTTTGGGCGAAGTGTGGGCTTCATGCGAGGCACATGTTCAATAGCGACGGTGACCTGCATCCCCGATGACCAACTGGGATGTCGAACTCTGACAGGTTTGACAAAACCTGCCCTTCCAAGATGTAACCTGATTAATAAACATCGTCGCTCGTTTACAGATTGGTCGATGCTCTAGAAAGTCGCAGGGGCCACGGATTATATCGCACTGCAGGAACATAAGAAGGAAATTTTAGCAATTAGCGACTCTTTGCTGATGGATTATTAGTGAAATATATTATATAGATGTATGCATTGGCTTTCGATACATTTTTCAGACGTTTCTATTGCTGCTGCTTTTAATTGTTATTGGGAAAAATAATTATTATATAATTATATTTTATTGTATAATAAATGTATCGTGTGAAATTATAATATAAGGACGCATTAATAAAGGGAGAAAATTCCTAAAATAACAGCAATATAACTGCCAGAGATTAGGTTGGGGAAAAGGAAACCCAATTAAAATTAGAAAAATAATGGATTTCTGTTTCCCAGCTTAATATCTGTCAGTTTCATTGCTGTCATTGTAAGAATTTTTCTCACTTTGTTAATGTGTTCTTATATTAAAATTTCTCATGATACTTTTTATTATCATACATCGTTATTTCGTTTTTGTTTGTCATTCACATTTTTGGGTTCAATATTTGGTATATTGACAAAATGTTTTATTATTTTCCTTGTGGTTATATGAATCCATTTATTTCAAAAATTTATCTCGGTATATTATTATCAGTAGTTCACCGATTGGACCTTAATAGACATTATTTTGTAACAACCCTTATGGAGAGGAAAATGTATATGAAGAAAAATAATAATCTTATTACCTTTTTAATTATCATTGATATTTTTCTAGTCAAAGTGTGTCTCGCAGTCTACTTTTATTTACATGGATTAATATACTTTCATTCCTTGCACTTTACTGGCGCAAATATGGCAATATTCATGACATATAAAGTGTTTATATTCGTGGAATGACAGTGGAAAGAAATGTTTCTGGAAGTGGTACGTTTAACAATCTTCGCTCTGTCGTTTGTTGATTTTTCAAAATTAAAACATCCTCTAACAAGTCAATATATTCTGTTATATTACTATACACCTCGACATAAATTCATCGTACACCCCTCAATAGATATACCTAGGACTTACTCTTTGCACTCGAGGGGCGACCATCTGTCGCCATTTAATCAGAATCCATGATCCGGTATATATAACTAAAAATTATATAAAATTAAAAATTACCAAACGATGCACGGAATGTCGACGTAACATAATTTCACGCTTAACTCGTACACGAATTCTTATTTACCGTTTTAAAAATATCTACGGTCTTCAAATTAATATCTTTCTACAATAAAAAGAATCGCCGATTGCAAAGGGCTAATAACAATAATATTCTTTAACCCACCTAAAACATAAAAATATCAAAAGAAACAAAACTCGTAGATTTCCAACAACCCAAAAATACCAAAATTCCAATTTTGGAAATTTTTAAACACCCACTTGGTATCTCAAAGAATTCAAGATGCCATTCAATTACACACCCCATCTGTAACGATACATCTCCCGCTAAACACCAAGAACCATCGTCAAGAGAACACATATCCGAAACTTCGAAACACCGTAACCCATCCTACTCGAGAAAAAGGAGGAAAGAAAAGAAATCGGAATATCGAAGTCACCAAAGTTCTGTATACGATATTAACCCTTTGCACTCGAAGGATTTTTCGCTATGAAGAAGAAGCTTTTCTTACGTTTCTATAAGCTCGGTGATACCCCATATGTGAAAATATGCAAAGAAAATTATACGTTTGCCTTTGGAACGAACGGAAGTATTTTATTTCGATAGTTCGCGTGTAGTTATTTTTAATATAGCGTAGAAAACCAAAGGTGGGTTTTCTTTCGCCTTGGTTTATAGAAAGAATCGAAGATACAACGAGAACAGTTAACGGAACTAATAGAACTATGGAAATTTCACTCTTTAACGAGTGGGAACACAATAAACGCTTCTTCGAATTTGACGACGATATTCTCGGATCGCTCGAATCTCTCTTGTCTCTCAAATCTCGCAAAAGTCTCTGCGTATACCGTCGAAGGTCTCTCTGTTAAAGCTTTCGTCGATTCGCGCTTCGCCCCCCCCACCCCCCACCCCTGTAAAGCTCGCGAAACTCAACGTTTGATTTGGAAAAAAACAATATTTGTCTATCGGTATCTTTGACGTTATCCTGTAATCCTACTTTCCTAAAATTAAGCTTCCTACAATAGTTATTTTCGCTTATTCGAATTCAAGCTATGGCATTAAAACGAATGGTGACTGAGAGACACCTCTCGAGTGCAAAGGGTTAATAAGCCAGGACTAACCACGCAAAAGGAGCCTTAATCGAGTAGAACCGGAGCATTTCGCTGAATTTCGTGCGCCTTCGAACGACGACTGTCAGCCCCACGCTGCTCTTCTACTACTTACAACGTAGTTCGTAAAGCCGGTTTTTTCGGCCTCGTATCCCGTGTCCTCGTGACACAGCGTCGCCTACTCTGGCTATTGCGACGCGTTCTGGGTCGTGCCATGGAAGCGTGACTCCGCAGGGAGGAGAGGGAAACACAATATTGCCCGTTTTCTTTCTCCAGCAATAAAATATACCACGTTCAAAAGGGCAAATAAATTTATAGCCGATCTCGTCAACGTCCGTTCACGGACTTCTGTACATCCCTTCGAGGATCCTAAGCGCCCAGAGGTTCCGCATGATGTCCAATGGATCGGCGAAGGGAACATAACGAATTGGAAGTCGAGCCGGAGGAACACGTAGCATAAGGTCGTAAAACTCGACTTACGACGACGTCGTAACACCAACTCCGTCTATTCCTTTCCTTCCTCTTTTTTCCCTTATTTCTTCGTCCTTTTATAATTGGGGTTATTCTGGCCGGGAATGAAAATTGAGGTCGTAATGAGGGAAGAGGGAGAATTGGCCTAATAATAATGCCTGCCTCAGGAAGGCGGGACGGGGTTCGGGCGATATAAATTTTATTCAAATTATTCCGGCCGTATGATTAACTGGCTACAAGAAAGAGGATCAAGATCAACGATAAATACCGGCGCGAAGTTCTGCCAGAGAAAATTGTAGGCTCACCTTAACGACACGCTAAGGCGTCCTGCTTAATTTCAGGCTTAATACGACGCGGCCACATGACGCTTTGACGTTTTGTTTTATTCGCTGCAAGCAAGGAATTCGGCATGTCGCGGCCGGCATTCAAGGGGAACAGTCAAAAATGACGAAAATTTTTCATTTTCAAATTTCCGAATTGCCTTTCTTGGAGATATTAGTACGAAAAAATCCACGAACCACGAAGCTTCGAGTTCAAGACATTTCTGAATACCTGTCTGATAATCTCGCATATCAGTTATGCAAATTTGAAACGGAATGGAGGAAGAAAGCGACACGAGGAATTTCGTACTGCGATTAGAACAAATTCGAACTCACACACGAGAACAACCCTTCGACTCGGAATTCCATGCACTGGAACAAGCCGTGTACGGGACAAACGCTTTATTATCAGCATCGTTTGATCGCAGCAGTTGTAAACTCCTTCTTACCACCTATCCAAACGAAAAGGAAAAAAACGTAGATGGTCCACTAGCGATGGCACGAGTCTCAATCCACTCGAAGGAGAAAAAGAAGACGAGGCAGGGAATCTACAATTGTCCCCTGTAGAATGAGCCAAAGGAAGAGAAAATATTGACACTACAAAGAACAATTCGTTTCTTTCTAATCCATTTGCCTTGACTGGTGGTAAAATAGATCTACAACGTCTTTCATTCTCGAACCCTCGGCTTCCTCGTTCCTACCGGCCACCCTCCTCTCTCACTCTATCTCTCTCACTCTCTATTCGCCTTTTTCTATGGCACACCTTGACTGTTCGTCGCATGATGGTATCTCTGCCTATGCTGCACCATCGTTGCTCTAGCGTGATGATATACAGCATAAAACCGCGAGGGAAATGCCATCTTCATTGTCTAAATGGCTGCCGATAAAGCAACACGAATTTACTGCGGACGAGATCGTATTTATCATCCGGCAACGCCGGCCAACAACGCCGGCGTTATGTACCTTGCTATTGTCACGTAAAAACAGACTCAAGAGTATAAAAAAAATATTTATTTCTGAAGAACCGTAGTTCCTCAGTATAAACTTAAACGTAGGTATCGGCTTACAAATTCAGACTAACTGTTGGCGTTATTTTCGGGCTTATATACTATTAGGAACAAAGATAGTGCCGGGTGGGGCATCCGCACACGGCACGCTCTTATCGCTGTGACATCATGACACTTATCGCTTAATTCTCGGGTTACACTCTTATCGCTGTGATATCGCTTTGGGTTACACTATCTCGGTTATTTTACGAACGTTATGTCTGTCGTCCAGAAAAAATGGATTATGCCGTTTTTTGAGCGGTGAAATAGGGGGAGGGGGGAGACTGACGCTAATAATATATTCGAAAATGAGGCATGCTATCCGACGATAATGATGCGATCCCGCGCAAGAAACGGAAACCCGATCGAGCGGGAATCGTGGCGAAGGCCGAGAGGAGATTGATCACTTGCAACATAGCTCGTGATACGCGCTTCGCAAGTATCATAAAAGACCGTTTGCATAATTTCGTTAAACACCGGGGCCGGTTTGAGTAAGGAAACAAAGGAAGGAATGGTCGAACTAGGAATATATACTTATTTCCTTTATAGTCAATTTTATTTTAACGATATTTAACTAGATAATTTTAACTAGATTTCTTTTTTCTCGATTTAAATAAAAATTATATAGCAATGCAAATTTCAAAATAAAATGATTTCTGTTCTTGAACTTGCACGTAACGGTTCGGCTGACAGGATATGAGAAAAATTATCACAAGTTTCACGAACGTTTCAAATTGAAGTGATTCCAAGAGAAACACGTACACTACTATAGTGAGGTTAAGACGTGTGCTCCTGTACCAGCAAGCTGTATATAATGTTTCACGTTATTATGACGATTTGTGCAGCGCTTTACAAAAAAACTGGCGACACGCTATACATTATTCAGTGAAGTGATCAATAATGTAATGTTGTGGGAGTAAATAATAAATTGTTTGTTTTCGTAAGTTTATTCGATTCTATGCTCAGTGTGAAAATAGCATACGCAATAAAAAACGCAGCGAATTAATTAATGACAAGTGGAAAAGGGAGCGGGATATTGAGTTATTTTAAAAAACAATTACCGAACCTCATTCGTTTGACTGATGGCTTCGTCAAGTATTTTATAGTTGGCAGAAATTGTAAATCAAAAATTATTTATAAATTGTTTTGCGTGCCATACAATAGTATACAAATGGATTAAAAAAGATATTTGAAGTATAATTTAAATTATTTCGTCCTTTTATATTGTAAATTCAATTTTTAATGAAATTTGTAGTTAATTTACTCCATTTAAACAGCATATTCGTATATTTGCAGAGTAATGGAATGAATATTTAAAACTAAGAAAATAATGTGAAGATGCAGATTTTAACATTCCATTTCAAGTACTTGAAGCAGATATTTATAACAATAAAAATGTGTAAGTTTTGATTTTATTACTAACATAAAATTTTTCTAAATGTTGTCTTCGAAAACTATATATACTATTTCATGTTCTTATATAACATTACATTACATATTGTTAAAATTCTTATATTTCAGTACTGCACCTGATACAAGTGAGGTATCATCAGAAAATACTGATACGTTTGCATCTACACAGAACAGTATTTCACCTAGTTATAATCCTGATATTGCCGATTTAGATACTCTTATTTTAACTAATAAATCCTTTAAGATGAAAGCACAAGAAGATATATCATTGATAAGTCCAATACATGCAATGAAACATTCCAGATGAAAGAGAACTAATCAAGACAAACTATTTTAGAAACTAAAGAAAAACAAATGTCCAATTAAAAAAAATTATTATGAAGAAACAGAATGTATATCTGTTGCAGAAATGGCAAAAAGATTGAAAGTTAGTATGTCACATAATATATATTATATATTAGTACAAAATAACAATAAGCAGCCACAACATGTCTCTTTTTGATAAACAATTAACTGATAGTACAACTCACAATAAGTACAAAGATTCTGATTTTTCAAAACCATGTATATCAAATATATCTAAGGAAAATATAGAAGTAAGATTAAAAAATTCTAACAGATCTATAGAAGAGGAAATAATTCAATGTAGTTCAAGCGAACATATAAAATCAAGTTTGAAAAGAAAAAATATAAAACGAAAAAATAAAATTCCTAACAAAGATTCTAAAGGTACAAATGAGATTAATCTTGATCTGTTTATGCCTGTACATACATCTATACAAAAGAATCAATCACTTTGAGTTACAGGATTAGAAATACATAATTTTTTGCCATTAGTAAATTCAGAAGATAACAGAAATGTATTAACTTCAATAAATGAAGCGAAGAAGATAGTACTACAAGACGATATTATTTCAGCAGAAGGAAAGGAACATCCTGAATCATCCAGACAATCACTTGATACTAATTCAACATTTAATGATCAAACATTTTGTCGTTTTGGAGAGAAATTAAAAAAAATGTCTGCTCATGATATAAATCAGATAGAAAATATTAAACATAATATATCGGAAAACAAAATGTCACCAAAACTTTCTTCTATTAAGAAAAATCTTGTAAATAATTTTGATGTGTAAGTGATATTCGCGCGCGCGCCCGCGTGTGTGTAAATGTAAATAATATTATAAAATATTTATACTAAATTTAATACGTTTTTTTAAGACCATGACAGAATGTACATACTGATGAATCATCAAAGAAAAGTTCTGAGAAAACAAAAGTGACTGATATTTCTTGTTGGGAATGTAAAAGGGTAAGATATAATCTCACTTTTTATGTAAAAATAAAAATAGTTACAGTTAATTGAAATAATATTAAATGTAATTTGTTCTTCTTTAATGCTACACACAGAAAGTAGCCTGTAAGTCATTATTATTTATTATATAATATTTTATGCATAAAGTAAATGTGTGCAGCTATTAACGTTTATGAGTATATATGTGGAGACATTTTTTTTTGTATTATGCCAGTCTTAGACTTACTGAACAAGAAATACATGCAAGACAAATGTTCACGACACAGAATTAATTACAAAAAAAGAGAAAGTACACCTGAAGGTAATTTAATATCTTTTGAAAATTTTAGTAAAACAAAATGATATACTTAAATTTTATAAATGTTAATTTATTTTAGGTTTCTGGAGTCCTGTTTTTGATGATACATATGAATCTACTTTGCAAGATTAATATAAAGCAAATTAACATATACTTCATTTATAAGTGCATAAAAATATAGAATCTTTTATAGAAATTTGTGCTAAATAAAAATTAATAAAATTCACTTCTTAGTCGAACAAACTTTGATG
>NW_027470163.1:0-43171 GCF_051020765.1 Lasioglossum baleicum
CCAAAGGAATGACTATATACCATTTAGTAATGTTTTCCGACGGTTTGACTCTCTACTTTAATACTTCGAGTGTGTATTAAGGTGTCTAGTGCGAATTCTCTGCTTCGCATGTAATCCTATTGTACCAGGTTTGACTCTCGTACTCGCAGGATATATGCAGCTGTTGACGTCCTATGCCACACTCAAAGAAGGTAGATACGTTCTCGAATGGTTTGACTCCCGCTTTTGCAGCTCATGCATTAAACTAAAGAGTCCATGTGCTAAAATATCTACAAATTTGGTTGCGTGAACATTAAGGAGGACACTCCCTAGAGTGGGATAGGTTCACGAATGGCATGGTCTCGGTAAAAAGTATGATTCCCTACAAATTATTAATGTTCTCTGACGGTATAATACTCTAGTTTAATATTCATAACGTGAATTAGCGAGTCTATTGCGAATACTGTTCAGCGGACTGATTCCCGGGATAACTAGCTTGAGTCTCCGAATTACAGGATAGGTGAAGCTATTGAATTAGCTGTTCGACTCTGAAAAAAGGTTATAACGCTTTCGCACGGCTTGACTCGCAATATTCTTATTGATAGATGATATTATGTTGCGTGCCACTAAAATGAATAGTAATTTGCTTCTCGAAACACGAAATTATACACTCGATTCGGCGGATTATGTCCTCTGAACGTAAGCCCGACGGTAGAAGTTTTGTCTCTATACCAATACGTAACAATCTGCAACCGTTTGACACTCTACTTTGATTTTCGACTAGCGAATTAATGTGTCAATTCCCAATTCTGTTCAGTGAACTTATTCTAGGAATACCTGGTATGCCTATCGGAAACACAGGGCATCTAAAGTTACTAACATAGCAGTTCTCATCTCATGGACGGTCGTATCGGATTTGAACGGTTTCACCATCGACCTCCAAATTCATAAGTGAATTTAATGTGACGTGACTAAATTGTATACTAATGTGATTCACTCAACTCCAAGATATACTCTCGATACGGCGGGTTAGCATCTCGGTCGGTAAGGCATTCGGTAAAACGTTTGACGTCATGGGAATTGTTACGTTCTCACACGGTTGTGACGCTGTATTTTAATATTCAATCCGCGGATTAAGGTAATTTTTAACAATACCGTACAGCGCATTTACTCGCGGAATATCTGGTTTGACTATCGGAGTCACAGGGTGTATGAAACTATTGACTTAGTCGGTTGACTCTCAAGGACGGTTGCAACTTTCTCGAACAGATCGACTCCCATATTGCTGAATCTAAATGAAAATAAATATCCCATCTCCTAAAATGTCGATTAATATGTTTTCATGAACACTAGGCAGGACATCGGAATGTGTTTCACGGATGGTAAGGCCTTCGGTAAATAGATTGACTGTATACAAACTTGTAACGTTCATGACTGGATTGTCGCTCTGCTTTAATACTCAACACGTGAATTATGGTGCATATTACCAATACTTTTCAGCGGATTTACTCCTGGAATACCAGGCTTCACTCTCGGAATCACAAGATGGGTGAAGCTGTTGACTCAGCCGTTGGACTCTGAAAGAAGGTGGGAGGAGCTCGGGCGGTTTGACTCTCGACCTTCTTATTCATACATGTAATTAATGTGCCCGTCACAGAATATGGCGATTAATTTCTTTCCCTGGACACGAAGATATGCTCTCGAAACGGCGGGTTAGCTTCTCCGAAGGTGAGGCCATCGAAAGTGTGTTTGACTTCATTCCAGTTCACAATAGTCTGAAACGGCTTGACGCATTACATTACTATTCGGACCGTAAATTAAGCTTTCCATTGGAAACACTCTTCACCGGATTTGCTTCCCGAATACCTGGTTTGACTCTCGGAATCGTAGAATACGTGAAACTATTGACAAAGCCGATCGTCTCTCGCCGAAGGTGGCAATGTTCTCGAACAGTTTGACCATCGATTTTTCTATTGTTAAATGAAAATAAGGTGACCGTCTGCTAAAATGTCAACAAATTTGAATCTTTGTGCGGAAGATCAAAAGTTTGACTTTATACCATCTGGTAACGTTCTCAAACGGTTTCACGCCGTAAATTAATATTCAAACAGCGAGTTAAGGTTTCAATTACCCACAGTGTACAGCGGATTGACGAGCGGCACACCTGGTTTGCCTATAGGAGTAGCAGGATGCGTGAAGCTACTGATTTAACCATTCGACTCTCAAATATGTTTTCGAACGGTTTAACTATCGCTCTTCGTATTCATACATGAAGTTAGGTTGCCCGTCAAGAAAATGAACACTAATTTGCTTCTTGAAACTCAAAGATATACACTTGATACAGAGGGTTAGATTCTCGGACGGTAGGGGTTTCCGTGAGAAGATTGACCACGTTCCAATTGGTAATGTTCTCCGACTGCTGGACACTCTACCTTAATATTCATACCGTCAAAAAGCGTGTCTAATGCCAATACTGCACTACGGGTTTGGTAGCTGATTATCTACTCTGCGAATTAGAGGATAGGTGAAGCTATTGATTTAGCGGTTCGACACTCATAGAAGGTGGTAACATTCTCGTACGGTTCGACACTCTGTCTTCTAGATTATACACCAAGCTACGGTGCCCGTCACTGTAATGAATAATAATTCCTTTCTATGAACACGAAGTTTTTCTTTAAATGCTGCGGGTAAGGTTCTCGGAAGGTATGACCTTGTGTAAAACGTTTGACCATATACCAATTGGTAACAGTCTCAAAACGCTTGACGCTCTAAATTAATATTCTAACCGTGAATTAAGGTGTCAATTGCCAATACTATCCAGCGGATTTACTCTCGTAATACCTGGCTTGACTCTCGGAATCGTAGAATACGTGAAACTATTGACATAGCCGATCGTCACTCGGAGAAGGTGGCAATGTTCTCGAGCGGTTTGACAATCGATGTACTAATTCGTACACGAAGTTAAGGAGCCCGATACTGAAATCAATACTATTTTCTTTCTGTGAACACGAACTTATACGCCCGATGAAGCCGGCGACCGTTCGCGGAAGGTAAGGTCTGCGGTAAAGCGTTTGATTTCATAGCAATTGGTAACGTTCAACAACGGTTTCACTGCTCCTTTCACAATCAAACCATGAAGTAAGGCGATTACTGCCAGTACTCTGCATGGAATTTACTTCCAGATTACCTGATTTGGCACTCAGGATAACAGGCTATTGATCTATCCTTTCTACTCTCAAAGTGGGTGGCAACGTTCTCGAACGTATTTACTCATGATCTTATTATTCATATATGTAAATAAAGTGCCCGTCATTAAAATGTGTACTAATATGTTTCTCTGAACACAAAGATATACACTCGATACTGCAGCATATGTTTACAGAAGGTAAGGTATTCGGAAAGAGGAGGACTTTATACCAATTGGTGATTTTCTCCGATGTCTGTCTCTCTACATTAATATACATACCGCGGATTGATGTGTCTATTGCCAATAGTTTTCAGCGCATTTACTCCCGGAACGTCTTGTTTGCATTTCGGAATTGCAGGATATGTGAAGCAGTTGAATCAGCCGTTCGACTCTGAAAGATGGCGGCAGCGATCTCGAATAGTTCGACACTCAAACTTCTAATTCGAATTTGAAAATACGGTGTGCTTCTTCTATAATGTCAACACAATTGTCTCCGTGAGCATTAAGCATGACACACGCTACGGCGAGTTATGTTCTAGTAAGGTAAGGTACTCGGTAAGAAGAATGACCTTTTACGCATAGGTACTTTTCTCCGGCGGTTTGATTCTTAACTTAAATATTCATACGGCGAATTTTGGTGTCTCTGGCCAATAATTTTCAGCGTATTTAATCACGGATTGCACGGTTTGGCTCTCGGGATTAAAGGATAAGTGCAGTTATTGACTTAGTCGTTCAGTTACCAAGGAAGGTGGTATGGTTCTCGATCGCATTTACTCTCGATCTTCTAATTCATACATGATACTAAGGGTGCCGCCACCTAAATGTATCCATCCTTGCTACATTGAACACGAAGTAATTCTTTCGAAACAGCGGGTTAGGTTCTGGGAACGTGATGCTTTCTGTGAAAGAATTGATTTCATAGCAATTGGTAAAGTTCTACAACGGATTGACGGCCGACATTAATATTCAAACCTTGATATAAGGTGTCTATTTTCCGTACTGTGCAGCGGATTCGCTCCCGGAATACCTAGCTTGCCTGTCCGAATCACAGGATAGATGAAGCTATTGTCTTAGCCGTTAGAAAATCAAAGAGGGCGGTAAAGTTCTCGAACTGCTTGACACACGATTTTCTAATTCATTCTTAAAATTGATGCCCACGTCCCGAAAACGTATCCTAATTCGCCCCACTGACACGATGTTATACTCTCAACATAGCGGGATATTTTATCGGAGAGTTACCACCTTCAATACGTATCGAACGGCAAAGTCAATAGCTATACCTATTCTGTGATTCCGAAAGTCAAGCAAGGTATTTCAGGATGAAATCCGCTGTACAGTATTGGCATTAGACACCTTATTTCACGGCATGATTATTAATGTCGGGCGCCAAACCATCGGTGAACGTTACGAATTTGAATCGAGTCAAAGCTCTTACCGGAAGCCTTACCTGCGGTTAATCTATCCCGCTGTATCGAGACTATAACAACGTGTTCAGTACAAGAAGTTAGTATTCATTTCAGTGACGGGCACCTTATCCTCGTGTATGAATTGGAAGATTAGTGGTCTGACCCTTCGAGATCGTTATCACGTTGTGTGGGAGTCAAAAGGCCAAGACAGTTACTTCAGCTATCCTGTGCTTCTAGAGTTAATCCAGGTATTCCGGAAATACTACCGCTGGAGAGTATTCTCAACAGACACGTTTTTTCACGGTTTAAATATTTAGGTACTGAGTCAAGCCGCCGGAGAACATTATAAATTATAATAAATTAATTCTTTTTACCCAATTCCTTACCTTCCGAGAACCTAACTCGCTGTATCGAGAGTAAGACTTCATGTTCAGAGATGCAAATTATTATACGTTTTAGCGTCAGGTTCCTCAATTTCATGTATGAATTAGAATATCGGTGGCCAAACCAATCAAGAACGTTATCACCGTCTTGAGAGTCGTACAGCTAAGTCTATTGCTTCAAATGTCCGTGATTCTGACAGCGAAACCGGGAAAACCGAGATTAAGTCGGCTGATGAGTATTGGATATTGACACCTTAATTCACGGTTTGAATACTAAAGTAGAGCGTCAACGAGTTTTAGAGAGTTCCTAATTGGTATAAGATCAATCACTTTACCGATGGCCTTACCATCGGAGAAGCAAAATCGCCGTATCGAGAGTATAGCCACATGTTTCGGGACACGCATTAGTATACAATTTGGTGACGTCACCGTAGGTTCATGTATGAATTTGGAGATCAAACCGTTCGAGAACGTTGCCACCTTCTGTGAGAAGCGAACGGATAAGTCAATAGCTATACCTATTCTGCGAATGCGAGTGTCAAATAGGGTGTTCAGGGAACAAATCAGCTGAGCAGTATTCGCAATTGACACATTAATTCGCGGTTTGAATATTAAAGTTGAGCGCCAAACTGTCTGAGTGCGTTACTAATTGTTATAGAGTCAAACGGAGTAATGAAGATCTAACCCTCCGAAGATCTAACTCCTTGTATATCATGTTGCTCTGTGGGACGAACTGGTATACATTTTAGTGACGGGTACCATAAATTCCATTACGAATTAGAAGATCGAGGGTAAAACAGTTCGAGAACATTACCACCCCCTTTGAGATTCGAAGGGCTGAGTCAGTAGCTTCAACTATCCTGTGATTCCGACAGTCAAACCAGGTATTTCGGCTGTAAGTCCGCTGAAGGGTTATGACAATAGACGCCTTAATTCACGGTTTGAATATTACTGCAGAGCGTGAAAACATTTGAGAGCGCTACCAATTGGTATAATATAAAACGTCTTACCCAAGGCATTACCTTCCGCTAACCTCACCGGCATCATAGAAGGTATAAGTTCGTATTCACAGAGAAAAATTAGTACTCGTTTCTGCGGCGAGCACCTTATGTTCATGTATGAATTAGGTGATCGACTATCAAACCATTCGAGATCGTTACCACCTTTGTTGTGACTCGAACGTCTAAGTCACTAGCTTCTCTTATCCTGTGATTCCGAAAGTCAAAGCAAGAATTCCGGGAGTAAATCCGCTATACCGTATTGGCATCGTACACCCTATTTCATGGTATAAATATTAATGTCCAGAGTCAAAGCTTTGTAGGAGGTTACGTATTGATAATGTGTCAGACATCATAGGAAGGCCTTACCTCTCAGAAGCGATCCCGCCGAATCAAGAGTATATCTTCGTGTTCAGAGGTCAAATTAGTATACATTTTAGTGACGGGCACCTTCATTTCATGTATGAATTAGAAGGTCGAGGGTCAAACCCTTCGAGAATGATACCACCTTCTTTGAGCGTCGAACAGCTAAGTCAATAGCTTAGTCTATCCTATGAGTGCTAGAGTCAAACCAGTTATTACGGGATTAAATGCACTGTACAGTACTGGAAATAGACAACATAATTCACGGTTTGCATTTGAAGTAGGGAGTTAACAATTTTGATAACGTTTCCAATTAATATACAGTCAAACGACTTATTGATGGCCTCATCCACCGAAAGCCCATCCCGCTGTATTCAAAGTATAACATGGTATTCAGGAAAACAAATTAATTTACAATTTAGTGACGGTGACCTGAATTTCATGTATTAATTAGAAGATCGAGGGTAAAAGCGTTCGTGATTGTTACCACCATAGTTGAGAATCGGACGCCTTAGTTATTCGATTCACCTGTCGTATGATTCCGAGAGTAAAATCAGGCACTCTGGGAGTAAATGTGCTGAAAATTATTGGCATTAGGCACCTGAACACATCATATGAGTATTAAAGTACAGAGTCAAACCGCTGGATGGACGATACCAATTGGTATGAGGTAATACTCAGTAGGGGATACCTAACCTTCTGTGAACATAACCCGCAGTATCGAGATTATAACCGCGTGCTGAGAGAAGCAAACTAGTACACATTTTAGAGCCGTAAACCATATT
This sequence comes from Lasioglossum baleicum, assembly GCF_051020765.1. Taxonomy (NCBI): domain Eukaryota; kingdom Metazoa; phylum Arthropoda; class Insecta; order Hymenoptera; family Halictidae; genus Lasioglossum; species Lasioglossum baleicum. The sequence goes on from NW_027470163.1 coordinate 7,102, forward strand.
TACATACATGGATGGAAAAATCATGAATAAATGCTTTCGAGAATGTTGCCACATTCCTAGAGGGTCGAACGGCTAAGTCAATGGCTTCGACTATCGTGTGATTCCGAGAGTCAAACCAGGTACAAACCAACTAATATTAAAGGAGACCGCCATACTGTTGTACAATGTTACCTCCCCGCAGGGGCTGCGGTGGGTCTTTGGGCTCCACTGCAGAATGGGTCTGACGGTCCCACGGTGCCCGAGTCGGCCGAACCTAGGCCGAGTGTGAGCAAGCACCTCATTCAGGAAGTAAGGTGTCCTTACGAAGGGGTATGACCGGTACGGCCCTGCATACACCGGTACCTCAGGAACCGGTTCGAGCCCTGGGGTGGGCGGGCCTCGGTCCGTCCCCCCGCCGGTTGCTTGGGTTGGCCTCGAGGGGGCAGTGGTAAGCCCATATCGCGGGCTAGGGGACCCCGTCTTCGGACGGGTTAGTCCCCCACGGGTGAGCGGCGTGAGATCTGCTCGGGCGCTGGCCTGCAGAGCCAGTAGGGATTTAGAAAGGTCCCGGCCGACCCAAGGTTGGCGCCGCGGTACTTGCGGTCCGCGGGCTAATTGGTAGGTGTGTGGTAAGGTGCGCCACACACCGCGCTGATTGGGCGTATCCCAATCCCGCGCCCATGGGGGCGTGTGATTTAAGCCCTCGTGGCAGGTATCGCACGTTAAATCACCGACACTCGTTGTACAATGTTACCTATTCCTATAAAGTCCATCTTTCTACAGAAGGCCTTACCTTCCGAGAAGCTAACCAGCTCTACTGAGGGTGTGGCAACGTATGCAGAGAAACCAGTTAGTATGAATTTTAGTGACAGGCACCATAATTTCATGTATTGCTTATTAGATCGAGGGTCAAACCGTTCAAGAACATTACCACATTCTTCTAGAGATGAACGACTCAGTCCATAGCTTGACGTATTCAAATATTCTAAGAGTCAAACCATGTATGCCAGGAGTAAGTGTTAATAATTTTCTATCTTAAACACTGAGCAAGACACTTGCTGCAGCGGTTTGGGCTTCTCGGAAGGTATGGCCCTCGGTAAAAAGTTTGACTCTAAATTAAAAGATAATGCTCTATAACCGTTGGACGGCCTACCTTTATATCCATACCGTGAAATATGCTGTCTGTTGCCAATATTCTCCCGAATACCTGGTTTTACTTTCGGAATCACAGAATATCAGATGCTATTGTCTTAGCTGTTCCACTCTTAGCGAACGTGGCAAAGGTCTCAACGGTTTGACCCGCGATCTTCTAATTCATGCACCGAACAATGGTGCCCGTGTATATTGTATATACTAATGTGCTCCTCTGGTGACGAAGTAATTCTCTCGATGTAGCGGGTGAAGTTCGCGGAAGGTGAGGCCTTCTGTAAAACGATTGACTTTACGCTAATTGGTATAAAATATATATAATATATAAAACGGTTGGACGCTCTACATTAATGTTCAAACCGCGAATTAATGTGCCTACTGCCAATACTGATCAGCGTATTTGCGCCAGGAATACCTGCTTACACTCATGCTATGACAGGATAGATGAAGTTATATCGAGGTCTTGTAGTTGTACACTGCAGCTCGAAGCGGTATTACTCTATGGTTTCAGGCAATTCCTAATCCTTGATTTTGTACCATATGCATTCTGTCACAGTTTTCTATTTGTTTATCGATACAGCAATTTACTGTTGTTGTATTTTCGTTCTTGTTCGAAATTTTCAATTTTTATGTAAAAAAAAGTGTATTTCTTAGTAAAAGTGCCTTTGAAATAAATCGAGTACTCGATTATGACATTATTCTGTTAAACCTACTGTTATTCCATATGACTCTCTCTATACGAACGTACGGTAACAGTGTAACACGACTGGCTATGTCCTGTAGTTGCGTACGGCCTGGCAAAGCAGCGGCACTGTGTAATCTTCGTTAATTTCTCTAACCTGGATATTGTACCGCATGCATTTTTTCCAGTCCGTATTTATTTATATATACTGTCATATACTGTTACGATATTTTCGATTTTCATCGATATTTTCAATTTTTCGTTGAAAAAATTGAGTTTGATAGTAAAAGCATCTTGGAATTTGTTGTGACTACATTTATGACATTATTATGGTGACCTCATTCGTATTTAATATGATTGTCTGTATACGTACCTACGCTGCGGGAGAGACACTAATGGCAATGTCTTGTATTTGCGTACAACAGATTGAAGCTGGACTACTGTATGGTCATAGTTAAGTTCGAGAAACTTAATTTCATATGGTATGCATTTAATCCCGGTCATCCATTTATTTAATCATACAGTAATTTACAGCTTTCATATCTTCGATTTTTTTTCAAAATTGTCAATTTTCTATTTTGAGAGTTGTATTACTTAATAATATTGTCTTTTGAGTTAGTTGAGTTTACGTTTATGATAATATTATGTTAAACTTATTGTTATTTTATATGATTATCTGTGTTCATACCGACGCTTCCAGTGCGACACGACTGGAATGACCTCGTAGTTGCGTTCGGTTGATCGGAGTGATGCTACTGTATGGGCTTCGTTAATTTCTATATCCTGGACATTATACTGCAGAGACTCTTTTGCAGTCTTGCTTGTGGTTTAACTAACTGTAATTTACTGATATGATATATTCAATGTTTCTCAACATTTTCAGTTTTTAGTTTAAAGTATTTTGTTTCTTAGTAACAGTGTCTTTGGCATTAGATGAGTGTACGTTTATGACAATACTTTGTTAAACTTATTCCTTTTATATACGACGGTCTGTATATATACCAACGCTGTTTGAGGTACACGACTGTCGAGGTCTTGTAGTAGCGTACGGCAGAACAAGCGGCACTGCTGGATGGTCTAGGATATTGTCATTAACCTTCATTTTGTAACGTATGCATTTTTCCCAGTTTCCGATTTATTAATACTTACTGTAATTTAAGGATATGATATTTTCGATCATTTTTAAAATTCCCAATATTTAATTTCAAGCGTTATATTTTTTTTGAGAAAGTGTCATTGGAATTGGTTAAGTGTACGTTTACACCGATATTTTGTTGAATTTGTTGTTGTATAATGCGATTGTCTGTACACGAACATACGCTGCAGCAACGACACGACTGGAGAGTTATTCCAGTTGCGTACGGTAGATCTGAGAGACAATACTGTATGGCCATTGTTGATATGATTAACCATAATAATGTGTCGTAAGAATTCTTTCTCAGTTTCCTATTTACATCTCCATACTCTAACTTATAGTTATGATATTTTCGATTTTTTTCATAATTTCCAGGCTTTAATTACAAAAATTGTAATAATGAGGAAACTTGTATATTGAATGAGTTGAGTGTAGGTTTATAACATTGTTTTATTATACTTATTGTTATTGTATATGATTGTCTGTATATGTACCTACGCTACCGATACTACACGGTAGGAGTTATTTTGAATTTGCCTTCAACATATCCGAGCGACACTACTAGGATGGCCCTCGATAATTTTATAACCAGGACTATGTGCCATATGCATTTTGTCTCAGCCATCCATTTATTAACACATACTGCAATTTACTTTACGATTTTTTCGATTCGTTTCATAACTTCAAGATTTTAAGTTCAGAGACTGTATTTTTTAGGAGAAATGTCTATGGAATTAGATGAGTTTACATTTATGTCAATATTGATTTATGCTTCTTCTTATTTTATATGATTCTCTGTATTCGTACCTCGCTTACAGCGCGACACGAGTGGAGTGGTCTTGTTGTTGCGATCGGTATATCGGAGCGACACTACTCTATGAGCTTCGTTAATTTCTTCAACCATAATACTGTACCGTATGGATCTTTTCCCAGTTCTCCATTTATTTATACATGCTGTATATTACGGTTATGCTATTTTCGATTTTTCATAATTTCCTGTCTTCAAATTAAAAATTTGTACTTCTTAGTAAAAGTGCCTTTCCAATTGGATAAGTCTTCATTTATGCAAATATTTTTTTAATTTTCTGTTCTATAATATGATTGTCTGAGTACAAACCTACGCTTCTGCAGCACCATGAATGCAGTGGCCTTGTAGTTGCGTTCGGTAGGTCGAAGCTACTCGACTGTATCGTCTTTGTTTATTTCAATATACTCAATATAGTACCGTAACCTTTCACTCGCAGTTTCGTGTATATATCTACGCATTTGTTCCCAATTTTTACTTTATTTATACATTCTGCAATTTACTGTTCTAATATTTTCGATTTTCATCCACATTTTCAATTTTTATTATAAGAAATTCTATTTCCTAATAATGGTGTCTTTATAATTACTTGAGTTCACGCTCATGTCGTATATTTGTTACATATTGCAATTTTATATGACATACTGTATGCGAACCTACGATCCCGAACAAACACCACTGGCGAGGGCTTGCAGTTGCGAACGCCAGATCGAAGCGTCTCTACTGGATGGTCACTGTTCGTTTCTTTATCCACATGATTGTGCCGTATGCATTCTTTTGCCATTTTCTATTCATTTCTACATACTGCATTTTACTGTTATGATTTTTTCAATTCTTTTCAAAATTCATAAATTTAAATACACGGACCAGTATTCTTTAGTATATGTGCCTTTTGAGTTTGTTGAGCATACGTTTGTGACAATATTTTGATAAATTCCTTGTTATTTTATATGATTATCTCCATATGTACCTTGGCTGCCGGCACGACACGACAGGAGTCGTCTTGTAGTTGCGTTCCCCAGACGGGAACGACACTACTCAATACTCGTCGGAAATTTCTATTGCCATGATATTGTACCGTGCGAATTTTTCCCAGTTTTCAATCTATTTATACATACTGTAATTTAATATTATGATATTTCCGATACATTCCAAATTCTCACTTTTTACTTTGAAAAATTGTATTTCTCTGTAAAAGTTCCTTTCGAATTGGCTGAGCTGACGATTGTTACAGTATTTTGTCAAGCTTGTTGTTATTTCATACTATTGTCTGTATTCGTACCAACCCATCCGCAGCAAGACGACTGTCGAGGTCTTGTAGTTGTACACGGCAGCTCGAAGAGGCATTACTGTATGGTTTCAGTTAATTACTTATCCTTGATTTTGTGCCATATGCATTCTGTCCCAGTTTTCTATTTGTTTATCGATACAGCAATTTACTGTTGTTGTATTTTCGTTCTTGTTCGAAATTTTCAATTTTTATGTAAAAAAAGTGTATTTCTTAGTAAAAGTGCCTTTGAAATTAGTTGAGTGTACGTTTACGATATTTTCTTGTAAATAATATTGTTATTTTATATGATGGTCTGTACACGTACCTACGCATCCAGGGCAACGCAGTTGGCGTTTTCTTGTAGTTTCGTTGAACAGATCAGGGCGACAGTATTGGATGGTCCTCGTTGATCACTTAACCATGACTTTGTGGCGTATGCATTTTATCCCAGGCGTCCATTTATTAACACACGCTGATATTTACTGTATTTATATTTACGATTTTTTTCGAAATTTCAATTTTTATTTTCAAAATATTGTATTTCTTAGTAAAAGCGTTGTTGGAATTAGGTGAGTTTAAGCTTATGACAATGCTTTGTTGAGCTTGATGTTATTTCAAATGTTTGTCAGTATTCATACCTACGATTCCGGAGCGATAGGGCTGTGGTGGGCTTGCAGTTGCTTATGGAACAATGGAGCAACGCTAACGGATGGTGTACGATAATTTCTTTAACCTTGGACTGGTACCATATGCAGTTCCTCCCATCTTTGCTATTTATTTCTTCGAACTCTAATATATTGCTGTGATTTCTTCGATTTCGTCTGAATTTTTATTCACTAATTTCAAAAATTGTATTTTTTCTTTAAAGAGCGCCATTGGTATTGCTTGAGTGTACGTTTATAGCCATACCTTGTATAATCTGGTGTTACATTTTGTGAATGTTTCTATATGCACCAACTCTCCAGGAGTGACACGACTGGAGTGGGGTAGTAGTTGCTTACGTTATATCGGATTGTCGGGATACGGTACTTGACCGTATGCATAGCAGCGCACAGGATCGACAAGATCGGAGTGTACTTGTAGTTACGTACGGTATTTCGGAACGACAGTACTGCATGGCCTTTGTTAATTTCTTTTGCCTTGGGTTTTGAACCGTATACATTTTCCCCATTGTCCTACTTATTTGTGCAAGCTGTAGTTTACTCTTATGATATATTCGATTTCTGTCAAAATTATCAATTTTTTGTTTACAAAATTTTTATTTCTTACGAATAGTGTGTTTGGAATTAGTTGAGTGTACGTATACGACAATATTTTGATAATCTGATTGTTATTTCATACGATTGTCTGTATTCGTACCAGACCCTCCGGAGCGGCACAACTGGCGTGGTCTTGCAGTTGAGTTCGGTAGAGCGTATCGACAATACCCTATGAACATTGTTAGTTTCTTGATCGCTAATATTGTAACGTAAGAATTCATTCGCCGTTTTCTATTTATTTCAATAAGCTGTAATTTTCTGATTTGGTATCTTGGATTTTTCAAAATTATTAATTTCTAGATTTCAAAATTTTATTCCATAGTAAAAGTGTCTTTGGAACTTGTTTTCTGTACGTTTATGACATTATTCGGTTAAACTAATTGTTAATTTATACGATTGTCTGCAGACGTAATTACGCTTCCGGGACAACACGGCTGGACTTATATTGTAGTTGCGTTCACAAGATCGGAGCGAAACTGCTCAATGACCTATGTTCATTTTTTTAACCTTGGTATTGTACCACTTGCATTCTTTCACTATTTTCAACTTATTAGTACATACAGTAATTTACTGTTTCGATTCTTTTGATTTTTTCAAATTTCCCAATTTTTAATACCAATCATTGCACATTTCTTGAAAAGTGTCTTCGGAATCAGTTGAGTGTACGTTTATGTCATCAGTTTCTATATTTGTTGTTATTTTAAACGATTTTGCGTATACGTACCTACGCTTCCAGTGGGACACGGGTGGAGTTCCCTTGCAGTTGCGTTCGTAATATTGGACCGACAGTGCTGTATGGGCTTTGATAATTTCACTTACCTTGAAATTGTACCGTGTGCATTATTTCTCTGTATTCTGTTTATGGCTACATACTGTAATTTACTGTTCTGATATCTCCAATTCTTTTCAAAATTTTCAATTTTTGGGTTAAAAAATTGTATTTTTTAGGAGAAGTGAATATTCCGCAGCAGTAACTTACACAATGTACAAATAAATGAAAAGCTGGGAACAAATTCTTACTGTGCAATATCAAGGTTAAAAACATTATCGAAGACCATCCAGTAATGTCGCTCCGATCTCCCGTATGCACTGCAATAACAGTAAGTATAGCAAAATATTATCATAATCGTACACTTAACTAATTCCAAAGACACTTTTACTAAGCCATACATTTTCATAAAATACGAATTGGAAATTTTGAAGAAAATCGAAAATATTTATAACAGTAAATAACAGAATGTATAAATAATTGAAAAAATTGTGAAATACGGCGTAAAATTATGGTTACAGAAATTAACGAAGGTCATCAAATATGCCGCACCAATCTGCCGTACGCACCTACAAGACCAGTCCAGCCGTGTCTATCAGGAATCGTAAGTACATTTACAGACTATCATATAAAATAACAACAAATTTATCGAAATATTTTCATAAACGTGCACTCATCTATTTCCAAGGACACTTTATCTATAAAATACTATTTTTGATGTTAAAAATTTGAAATTCTGAGAAGAATCGAAAATATTATAACAGTAAATGACAATATGCCGAAATAAATGGAAAACAGCGAAGGCGTGCATACGGTACAATATCAAGGCCAAAGAAGTTAAGCAACACCTTATAGTAGTCTCGCGCCTATCCACCGTACGCAACTACTTGCCCGATCTAGGCGTGTCGCTCCGGAAGCGTAGGTACGTACAGAGACAATCATGTAGAATAACAATAAGTTTAAGAAAATGATGTCATAAACGTGCACTGAAATAGTTCCAAAGATACTTGTATTCAGAAATACAATTCTGTCAACTAACAATAGACAATTTCGAAAAAAATTGAAATGACCATAACAGCAAATTGCAGTATTTGTATATAAATATAAAAATGAGAAAGAATTACTTGCGGTTCAAAATCATGTCTTAAGAAATTAGCGGAGACCATACAGTAGTGTTGCTCGATCTGCGGTACCATCATTCACTGTTCGAATATTATAGCAGGAGGTCAAGCCATTGTAGAACTTTACCCATTCGTATACAGTCTATCCCTTTACCGTAGGCCATTCCTTCCGAGAAACAAGCCAGCATTATTGAGGGCACTACTTTGTGTTCCGCGAAGCAAATTAGTAGACATTTTAGTGACGGGCAGCTTAATTTCGTGTATGCAATAGAAGATCGGGGCACAGAATGATCATGAACATTATCGCCCCCTTTGAGAATGGAACGGTCAAGTGAATAACTTCACCTATCCCGTGATTCCGAGAGTCAACCCAGGAAAACCGAGAAGTAAGTGCTCTAAACAGAATTGGGAATTTACACCTTATTTCGCAGATTTATTATTAATATAGAGCGTCAAACTGTTTGAGAGCGTTGCCAATTGGTATAATGACAAACGTTTTAACGACGACCTTACCCTCCGAAAAACTAACCCGCTGCATCGAGAGTATACCATCGCGATCAGAGATTCAAATTAGTTTATATTCTGGTCGCGGGCTCCTTAATTCCAGGTATGAATAAGAGGATCGAGCGTCAAACCGTTGGAGAACGTCACCAGTTGGTATAGAGTCAAACGCTTCACCGAAGACCTTGCCCTCAGAAAATCAAGCCCGCTGTATCGAAAGTACAGCAGCGTGTTCAACGGAACGAATTAGCATACATTTTAGTGACGATAACCTTCATTTCATGTATAAAACAGAAGATCGAATGTGCTAAAGTTACCACAATCTATGAAGGTCGAACGGCTAATTCTATAGCTTCAGTTATCCTATGATTCCGAGAGTCAAACCAGGTATTCCGGGTGTAAATGAGCTGAACTGTATTAGCAATAGACACCATAATTCACAATACGATTATTAAAGTGGCGGGTCAAACCGTTTCGAACGTTACCAATTTGTACAAAGTCAAACATTTTACCGAAAGCTGTACCGTATAATTCCGCGTTCAGAAAAAGAAATTAGTATCCATTTTAGTGTCGGCACATTAAATTTCATATATGAAGTAGAATATCGATGGCCAAACCAATCGAGATGATTACCACCCTCATTGAGAGTCGAACGGCTGAGTCAATCGCTTCGTCTATTCAGGGATTTGAAGAGTCATATCAGGTAATACGGAAGTAAATCCACTGAACAGTATTGGCAAAAGACACCCTACATCACGACATGAATATTCAGGTTGAGAGACCAACCGTCGGATAATATGACCAATTGGTATAAAGTCATTCCTTTTCCCAATACCTATCCTACCGAGAGCTTCACCTACCGTGCGATTCCGTGAATCGTATCAGGTATTCCTGGAGAAAATTCGCTGAAAACTATTGGTAACAGACACTTGAATTCACGGTTTGCATATTAAAGTAGAGCGTCAATTTGATTGAGAATAATAACATCTGCTGTAAAGTCAAACGTATTACCGAAGATCTTACCCTCGGAAAAACAAACCAGCTGTATCTAAAATATAACATCCTGTTCAGAGGGTCCATTTACTGTTCATTTTAGTGACGAGCACCTTGATTTCATGCATGAATTACAAGATCGGTGGTCAATCGGTTCGAGAACTTTACCACCTTCTGTTAGAGACGAACGGCTAAGTAAATAGCTTCACATATCCTGAAATTCCGAAAGACAAACCAGATATTCCGGGAGTAAATGCGCTGTAGAGTATTGGCAATGGACACCTCAATACACGATATGGATATTAAAGTTGTGATTCAGGCCGATGTATAACGTAAACAATATGTATAAAGACACACTTTTTACCGACGGCCTTAATTTCCAAGAAGCCAAACCAGCTGTATCGAGAGTATAACATCATGTTCAGTGATTCTTACCGGTATACATGTCAGTGACGGAGGCCGTCCATTCATGAACGTATTAGAAGATTGTGTACCAAACCGTTCGGGAACGTTGCTATCGTTATCGATAGTCGAACGGCTAAGTCAATTGCCTCACGTACCAGGCGAATCCCAGAGTCAAACAAGCTAATTAGGCAGAAAATCACCTGAACAGTATATGCAATAGACACCTTAATTCACGGTATAACTATTAATCTACAGATCGAAGCCGTTCTAAAACGATACATATTGCTATAGAGTCAAACATTTCAGGGAAGGCCTTACTTTCGAGTAGCTGACCCGCTGTATCGTGAATGTATCTTCGTGTTCACAGAAGCAAATTAGTAAACATTTTAGTGTCGGTGGCCTTCACTTCAGGTATGTATTGGAAGATCGAGGATAAATCCGTTCGAGAGCGTTACCATCTCAGTTGTGAATTGAAAGCCTTAGTTAATAGCTTCACCTATATTATGATTCCACAAAATGAATTATGATTGACACAAAAGTATAGACACCTTAATTCACGGTTCGAATACTAACGCACGCCATCAAGCCGTAGTATCATTACCTCTTGGTGTAGTGTCAAACTTCATACAGAATGTCTTGCCCTCCGAAAAACTGACCCGCAGTATCGAGAGTATAACACCGTGCCCAGAGGGACGAATTAGTGTACATTTTACTGTCCGCCACTTTAATTTCATTTATGTATCAGAAGCTCGAGTGTCATCTTCTTCGTGATTCAAACGGCTATGGCAATAGCTTCACACATCCTGTGATTCAGAGAGTCAAGCGGTATATTCCGGGAGTAGTTGCCCTGTACAGAATTGGCAATAGATCCCTTAATTCACGGTTTGAATATTAAAATAGAGCGTCAAAACGTTTGAGAACGTTACCAATTGCTATAAAGTCAAACCATTTACCGAACGGCTTACCGATCGAGAAGCTATCCCGCCCTGCCGAGAGAAGCTACGTGTTTATGGGTACACATTAGTAAACCTTTTTGTGACGGGGACCCCAATTTCATTATGAATAAGAAGATCGAGGGTGAAACCGCGCCAGATCGTTACCACATTCTGTGAAAGACGAACTGCAGAATCAATAGCTTCACATATCCCGGAGTCCGGAGAGTCAAATGATGTGTTCCGAGAGTAGATCCGCTGTCCAGTATTGGCCTTATACATCCTATTGCACGGCATAAATATTAAGGTACAGATTCAAACCGTTGAAGGACGATAGGTATTCGAATAGTGTCAAACATTTCACACATGGCTTTAACTTCGTGAAGCTGTCCCGCTGTATCGAGAGTATAACTTCATGTTCGGAGAAGCAAGTTAGTATGGATTTTAGTGACGGCATCCTAATTTCAAGTATGAACTATGAAGGTTCTGGTTCAAATCGTTCGAGAACGTGATCACCCTCTTCGAGTGTCGATCTACTGAACCACAAGCTACACCTATTCTGTGATTCCGAAAGTAAAAACAAGCATTCCGAAAGTAAATCCGCTGAACTGTATTGGCAATGGAAACCATAATTCACGGATAGAATATAAAAATAGAGCGTCAGACCTTTTGAGAGCGTTACGAATTGGGATATAATCACATGTATAACAGAGGGCCCTACCTTCCGCGAACCTCATCGGCTTCATGAAGTGTATAACTTCGTGTCGGAGAAAGAAGTAAGTACTCATTTTAGTGACGGACCCATTAACTTCATGTATGAATTAGAAGATCGAGGGTGAAACAATTCGAGAACGATACCTACCTTCCTTGAGCGTGGAACGGAGAAGTTAATAGCTTCACTTATCCTGGGATTCAGGTAGGCAAACCAGGTACTCTGGGAGAAATGCCCTATACATTATTCGATATAAACACATTAATTCAGGAATTGAATATTAAGCTGGACGTCAAGCCACTGTAGGACGGTACCAATTGGTGTAGAGTCCAACTTTTTACAGAACCCTTACGTCCTGTCAATACATCCCGCCGTATCGGGAGTATAATTTCATGCTCAGAGAAACACATTAGAATACATTTTAGAGATGGGCATCACAATTTCGTGTATAAATTAGAATATAGAGTCTCAAGACGTTCAAGAACGATACCACCTTCTATGAGGTTCGAACGGCTAAGTCAATCGCATCCCATATCCTGCGGTTCGGAGAGTCAACCCAGGTACTCCGCGTGTAAGTGCGCTGAACAGTATTTTCAATAAACACATCAATCCGCGGTATGTATATTGATGTAGAGAGTCAAACCCTCGGCGAACATTACCAATTTGTATGAAGTCCTCCTCTTTCCGCATACCTTACCGTCTGTGAACCACACCCGCTGTATCGAGTGTATAACTTCGTGTTGAGGGAAACATATTCGTATACATTTTAATCACGTGCACCTCACTTACATATACCAATAGTGAAATCATGAATAAAGCCCATCGAGATACTTGCCACCTTCTTTATGTGTCGAACGGCTAAGTTAACTGCTTCGCCCATCTGGTGATGCCAAGAGCCAAACCGGGTAATCCGCGTCTGATCCTGCTGTACAGTCTTGCCATTAGACATGCAATTTTGCAGTATGAATATTAAAGAACGGAGTCAAAGCGTTCTAGAAGGTTACCTATCGCTCTATAGTCAGCCTTTTTACAGTTGGCCCTATTTTCCGAGAAGCTATCACCCTGTATCAGGATTATATCTTCGTGTTCAGTGAAGCGAATTAATATACATTCTTGTGACGGGCACAATAATTTCATGTATGAATAAGAAGATCGAGAGTCAAACCGTTAGAGATCGAAACCACCTCCTTAGCGGGCGGAAAGGCTAGGTCAATAGCTCCACGTATATTGTGAATCGGAGAATCAAATCAGGTATTCCGGGAGTAAATTCGCTGAATGGTATTGGCAGTATACACCGCAACGAAAGGTATGATTATTAATTTAGAACGTCTATCTGCCTGGGAAGGTTACAAATTGGTTTAAAGTCAAAATTTTAACAGAAAACCTCACCCTCCAAAGCCTATCATGCTGTATCATGGGTATAACTTCGTGCTTAGAGGAACTAACTTGTTTACAGGTCAGTGACGGGCACCTCAGTGTCGTGTATGAAAAAGAAGATCGCTCGACATGCCCTTTGATAACGATACCACCTCTTTTGAGTGCTGCACATCTAAGTCAATATCTTCATCTAAAATTTGATACCTCGAGTCAAACAAGGTATTCCGGGAGAAAATTCGCAAAGCATTCTTGGCATTAGATACCTTATTTTAGGGCTTGAAACTTAAATTAGATCGGCAACCTTTTTGAGATCGTTACCAATTTGTATCGGGTCAAAACTTTTGCCGAAAGCCTTACTTGCGGTGAATATAAGCCGCTGTATCGAGAGTATAACATCGTGTTCCCCAAAGTAAATTAGTATATATTTTAGTGACTGGCACCATAATTTCTCGTATGAATTACAAAGATCGGTGTCAAAACGTTCGAGAACTTGGCCACCGTCTTTGAGCGTCGAACGTCTAAATCAGTAGCTTGACCTATCCCGTGATTACGAGAGTCAAGCCAGGTATTCCGGTAGAAAATCCGTTGAACAGTATTGGCAATAGGCACACTAATTCATTGTATGGATGTTGGAGATGAGCGTCAAACCGTGCGAGTACGATAGCAACTGGTAGAAAGTCAAACCTTTTACCGAATAACTTATCGACCTAGAACGAACACCTGCATCGTGCTCACGGAAACAAAATAGTAGTCATTATATTTGACGGAGACCTTATTTTCGTGCCTGAATAGCAAAATCGAGAGTCAAACTACTCTAGAACGTTACAACATTCATTCGAATTCGAACGGCTGAGTTAATAGCTTCACGTATTCTAGGATCCCGAGAAACAAAATAGGTACTCTGGGAGTAAGTGCCCCGTACCGTATTGGCAATAGACTCCTCAATTCTCGGAATCAATATTAAAGCAGACCGACATGCCGTTTTAGAGCGTTACATACTTGTATATAATTAAACTTTTTACCGAAAGTCATACCGGCCGGGAATTAAACCTCCGTATCGAGAGTATAAATCTGTGTTCAGAGAAACACATTAGTATACATTTTAATGATGGGCACCATAATTTCATGTATTATTTACAAGATCGAGAATCAAACCGTTCAAGAACGTTACCACATTCATTGAGAGACGAACGGCTAAGCCCATAGCTTGTGGTATACCAATATTCGATGAGGCAAACCATGTATTCCCGGAGTAAATGTTACTAATTTGCTACCTTGAACACTGAGCAAGACACATGCTTCAGCGAATTGAGCTTCCCGGAAAGTATGGCCTTCGGTAAAAAGTTTGAATCTAAACTAAAAGATGAAGCTATATAACCGTCTGTCGCTTTACCTTCATATTCGTACCGTGAAATAAGCTGTCTGTTGCGAATAATGCCCAGCGGATGTTCTCCCGGAATACCTGGTTTGACTTTCGGAATCACAGGATAGGTGAAGCTAGTGTGTTGGCTGTTCGACGCTCACAGAAGGTAGTAACGTTCTCGAGAGGTTTGGCACACGATCTACTAAGTCATATTTGACATTAAGTTGCTCGTCACTAAAATTTAGACTATTCTGGTTCTCTGACCACGAAGTTATACTCTCGACACAGTGGGTTACGTTCTCGGAAGATAATGCCTTCGGTAAAAAGTTTGACACTATACCAACATGTAAGGATCTACGACGGCTTGAAACTGTACTTTAATATTTATACCGTAAATTGGGGTGTCTATTGCAAGTACTGTTCAGCGGATTTACTGCCGGAATACCTAGATTGACTTTCGGAATTACTGGCGAGGTGTCGCTATTGACTTAGCGACAGTCAGAAGTGGTCAACACGTTCCGAAAGGTTTCACTCTCAATCTTGAAATTCATACATGAAAATAAGAAGTCCGCCTGCTAAAATGTCTACCCATTGCATCCTGTAAAAACTAGGCAAGACGATCGCGGGTTCTCAGAAGGAAAGGTGTTGGGTAAGATAAATTAATTTATACTAATTGGGAATGCTCTCTTACGGCTTGACTCTCTACTTTCATTTCGTACCCTGAAGTAACGTGAGTATTGCCAATACGGTTCAGCGCATGTACTCCTGGAAAACCTGGTTTGGCGCTCAGAATAACAGGGTAGGTGAAGCTACTGACTTAGCCGTTCGGTTCTATATAAAGATTGTACCGTTCTGGAACGGTTTGACCCTGGATTTCCCTATTCATGCATGCAATGATGCTGACCTTCTGCTAAAATATGTACAAATTTGTTTGATTGTGCACTACGATAGACAATCGCTAGTTCAGTGTTGGTTCTTGGAAGATAAGGTATTTGATAAAACATTTGACTTTAAACCAGTTGGTAACGTTCTCGAACGGTTTGAAGCTCTACATTAATAGTCAGACCGTGAATTAACGTTTCCATTGCCAATACTGTTCAGCAGGTTTACACCCCGAATACCTGGTTTAACCTTAGAAATCACAGGACAGCAGAAGGTATTATGCTATCCGTTTGACTCTCAGCGAACGTGGTCATGTTCTGAAACGGTTTGACGCTCGATCTTCTAATTGATGCTCAAAATAACGGTAGCCGTTTTTGAAATATATACTAATGTGTTTCCCTGGGAACGATGTTATATTCCCGATGCAGCGGGATACGTTCTCGGAAGGTGACATATTCTGCATTGAGAATGTCTTTAGATCTATTGGTAATGTTCCCCGCCGGTCTGACTCCCTACTCTAATGCTCATGCAGCGAACTTAGATGTCTATTTCCAATGCTGTACAGCGTATGTACTTCTATGCCTGGTTTGCCTGGTTTGTGTCTCGGCATCCCTAAATAGGTATAGGTATTGACTTAGCTGTGCGACCCCAAAGAAGTTGGTCACGATCATGAACCGTATGTCCCTAGATCTTCTAATTCATAGATAAAATTGAGTTTGCCGTCACTAAAATTTATAATATTTTGCATCGCTTGTGGCGATGTTACACTCTCGATACAGTGGATTAGCTTTTCGGAAATGACGGCCTTCGGTGAAAAGTTAGACTCCATAGCGATAGGTAAATTTGTACAACTGGGTCACTCTGTACTTTCATATTTATACCGGAAAGAAGGGTTCTAATGCCGATACAGTATAGCGGATTTACTCCCGGAATATCTGATTTGACTCTCGGCATCATAGGAGAGGGGAAGCTGTTGACATAGCCGTTCGTCTTTCACAGAAGGTCGCAAGCTTATCGTGCAGTTTGACCTCCGATCATTTAATTCGTACATGAAGTCAATGTGCCCGTCGCTGAAGTGGTTACTAATTACTTTCTATGAACACGATCTCATTCTTTCGATGAAGCCGGTGAGGTTCGTAGAAGGTAAGGCCTCTCAAACGGTTTCTCGCTCTCCTTTAACATTCAAGCCGTGAATTATGGTGTCTACTACAGTGCTGTTCAGCTTGTTTACTACCGGAGTAGTTGGCTTGTGTCTCGGAATCATAGGCTGGGGAAAGCTATTGACTTAGCTCTGCGTCTCGCAAAAAAGTGGTAACGCTCTCCATCGGATTGACTCTCGATCTTCATATGCATACATGAATTTATGGTGCCCGTCACTAAAATGAATTGTAATCTGTTCCACTGAAAACGATGTTATACGCTCGATATAATGCGTTAGGCTTCCGGATGGTAAGGGATTCAGTAAAATGTTCAACTATATTCCAATTGGCAACGTTCGCAAACGGATAGACTCTGTACCTTAATATTAGGTTGGGGAAAAAGAAATCCATTATTTTTTCGGTAGATGGCTGTAGTGATCGATATCTCGTAAATTATCGATCAAACAATTTCAAATTTATGCTCGTTGTCAAGGTAACAGTTCGCACTAAAAGAATTCGTTTGCAGTTTTTTGTTTTGTCCATTCAGTTCTGAGTTACACGGCGTTAAAGATGGAAGTCAACAAAGAGAAAATTCGGTACATTTTACAGTTTTTCTTTGATAAGGGCGAAAATGCAAGTCAGGCGGCTGAAAATGTGAATAGTGTTTATGGTCCCGATACTGTAACAGCTAATTACGCGCAATTTTGGTTTCGTCGATTCCGTTCGGGTATTTTTGACGTTAAGGATGCCCCTCGCACAGGCAGGCCCGTCGTCGAAAATGTCGAGAAAGTCACTGAAATCATCGAAGTGGACCGGCATGTTAGTAGTCGTAGCATCGCCCAGGAGTTAAAGATCGACCACAAAACAGTTTTAAACCATTTGCACAAAGCTGGGTTTAAAAAAAAAGCTTGATGTTTGGGTGCCACACCAATTAACACCAAAAAACATGATGGATCGAATTTCCATCTGCGAAGCCTTGGCCAAACGTAATGAAATCAACCCATTTCTTAAACGGATGGTGACTGGGGATGAGAAATGGGTCACATACGACAACATTATGCGAAAGCGATCGTGGTCACAGCGCGGTGAAGCAGCTCAGACGGTGGCCAAACCGGGACTAACGGCCAGGAAGGTTCTGCTTTGCGTTTGGTGGGATTGGAAAGGAATCATTTATTACGAGTTGCTTCCATATGGCCAAACATTAAATTCAGACATCTATTGTCAACAACTGGACCGTCTGAAGCGAGCAATTGACCAGAAACGGCCAGAATTGGCCAACAGAAGAGGTGTCGTGTTCCATCAGGACAACGCCAGGCCACACACTTCTATAGTGACTCGTCAGAAACTCCGGGAGCTTGGTTGGGAAGTTTTGATGCATCCACCATACAGTCCGGACCTCGCACCAAGCGATTACCATCTTTTTCTTGCATTGCAAAACTTTTTTAGTGATAAGAAATTGGCATCAATGGAAGAGTGTGAAAATCAATTGCTGGAGTTTTTCGCTAATAAGGACCAAGACTTTTATGAGAGAGGCATAATGAAGCTACCATTAAAATGGCAACAAATTATAGAACAAAATGGTGCATATTTGACCTAAATCGGACAATGCAAAACATGTTAAATAAAGTCTTGAAGTTCACGTAAAAATAATGGATTTCTTTTTCCCCAACCTAATATTACACCATGAAATAGGGTGTCTAAAGCCAATTCTGTTCTGAGGATTTACTTCAGGAATACGTGACTTGTCTCTTGGTATCTTGGAATAGGTGAAGATATTGTCTTAGCCGTCCTTCTTTCAATGAATGTTCTAACGTCCTCGAAGCGTTTGGCAGTCGATAATCTAATTCATATATCAAAATAAGCTATGCCTCTGCTATAATGCCTACTTATTCGCTCCTGTAATCCCAAAACAAGACAATCCCTATGTCAGCTTGCGTTCTCGGAATGTAAGGTAAAGGTTAAAAAGAATGACTTTCTACCTATTGGTAATGTTCTACGACGGTTTGACTCTCAACCATAATATTTATGCTGCGAATTACGGTATCTGTTGCCAATATTGATTTGCGTATTTATGCATAAAATACGTGGTTTGACTTTCGCAATCAATAGAGAAACTATTGTCTTAGATGTGGCGCTTTCAAAGAAGGTGGAATCATTCTGCAACGGTTTCACTACCGATCTTGCTATTCATACATGAAACAAAGCTGTTCGTCTACTAAAAATCTAATGATTCGTTTCACCGGCTCTAAGTATGATACTCGATACATCGTGTTAGGTTCTAGGAAGGTAAGGTATTCGTTAAATAGTATGACTTTATAAAAGTAGTTTGCGTTCTCCATAGAATTGACTGTATACTTTAATATTCAAGCCGTGAATTAACGTGTCTAATGCAAATACTGTTCAGAGGATTTACTCCTGGAATGCCAGGCTTTACTCTCGGAATCACAAATATGGGTGAAGCTGTTGACTCAGCCGTTCGGCTCTCGATGCAGCTGGTAACGAGCTCGAACGCATGGACACTCGATTTTCTCATTCATAGACGAAACTAACGAGCCCGTCACGAAAATGTTTACTAATTTGATTCTGTGAATCTGATGTTATACCGACGATACTCCGGTGTTATATTCTCGGAATGTAAGGTGTCCGTTAAAGAGTTATATGATATACCTGTTGGTAGCATTTTTAAGATGTTTGATGCTCTACTTGAATATTCATACCGAGAATTCAGGTGTCAATTGCCAATACTGTTCAGCGGTTATACACTTGGACTTCCAGGCTTGACTATTGGAATCACAAATATGGGTGAAGCTGATGACTCAGCCGTTCGACTCTAAAGAATGTGGTAACGTTTTCGAATGGTTTGACACACGATCTTCTAATTCGTACATGAAATTAAGCTGCCCTACACTCAAATGTATACTAATTTCTTACTCTTATCACGAAGTTAAGCTCTCGGTACAGCAGCATACGTCCTCGGAAGTTTACGTAGTCTCTATAAAGAATGACTGTATAACAATTTGTAATGTTCTGTGACTATTGGACTCCTTTCTTTAATGCTCATACCGAGAATTTATTTATTCCTGAAATGCCTGGCTTCATTCTCGGAATCCCAGGATAGGTGAAGATATTGACTCAGCTGTTCGACTTTCAAAGAACGTGGTCACGTTCCCGAACCGTTTGACACTGGATCTCCTAAGTCATACATGAAATTATGGTGACTGTCCTAAAATGAATACCGGTTGGCTTTCCAGAAGACGATGTTATACTCACCATACGGCGGGTTAGCTTCTCGGAAGGTAAGGCCTTCGATAACAAGTTTGACTCAGTACCAATTCGTAACATTCTACAACAGTTTGACTGTGGAGTTTAATATTTATACCATGCAATAAGGTGTATGATGCCAATAGTGTACAGCAGATATTCTACCTCAATGCCTGGTTTAACTCTCGGTATCACGGGATATGTGATGCCATTGACATATACGTTCGACTCTCTAAGAGGGTGGTAACGTCCTCCAACGATTTGAATATGGATATTCTTATTCATACATGAAATTAAGGTGCACGGCACTATATGAAATCGTAGCTTGCTTCTCGGAACACCAATTTAGACTATCGATACAGCGGCTTGTGTACTCGGAATGTATTGCCTTTGGTAAAACGTTTGACTTTATACCAACTGGTAACGTTGACACACTGTTTGGTGCTCTGCACTAATATTCATACCGTGAGGTAAGGTGTCTCTTTCCGATACTGCGCTGGGAATTTACTCTTGGAGTACCTGGTTAGATTCTCGGAATCATAGGATAGGTGATTCTATTGACGAAGGTCTGCGACTCCAAAAGAAGGTGGCATCGACCTCCGCCGATCTGACACCCGATCGTCTGATTGATACATGAATTAATGAGCTCGTCACTAAAGTGTATGCCAATTCGTCCTCTGAACACGATATTATACTCTCGATGAATCGGGTGAGGTTCGCTGAAGGTCAGGTCTTTAGTAAAACGTTTGACTCTATAGCAATTCGTAACGTTCTTATCGGTGTGATGCTGTATTTTAATATTCAAACCGTGATATAACGAATCCATCGCCAATACCCTTCAGCGGATGTACTCCTGATATTCCTAGTGTGACTCACCGAGCCACAAGATAGGTGATTCTATTGTGATATATATGCGATTTCACAATGAAGTAGGTAACGTTCTGGAACTGTTTGACAGTCGGTCTTCTAATTTATATTTTAATAGAAGTTGTACTTCTGTTAGAATGTCTGCTCACTTGTTTCCGTGAGAACTATGCATGACACTCGCCACAGCGGGATAGGGTCTTGGAAGGTGGGGTATCCGGTAATAATTTTGACTTTATACCATTTGGTAATATAGTGCAACGGCTTTACTCCAGGAATGCGTAGTTTGACTGTCGGAAACACAGAATAGGCGAAGGTATTTACGTAGTGGTTCTTCTCACACAGACGGTGGCAGCGTTCTCCAATGTGTTGACCGTCGACCTTCTAATACATACATGACGTTACGGTTCCAGTCCGCGAAATAAAGACTAATTTCTTCCAAGAACACGATGCTATACTCTCGATATAGCGGGTTAGCTTTGCGGTGAGTAAGGTCTTCGTAGATGGTTCCACTTTATACGAATTTGTAACGATCCCAAATTATCTGGCGCTCTACGTTAATATTTCAACCTTGTATTAAGGTGCCAATTGCCAATACTTTTCAGCGGATTTGCACCCGGAATACCAGGTTTGGCTGTCGGAATCGCACGGTAGCTGAAGGTATTGTCTTAGCTGTTCCTCTCTCACAGACGGTAGCAAAGTTTTCGACCGCACAGACCATCGACATTCTAATACATACATGAAGATAAGTTGCCTTTCAGAGGAATGAAGACTAATTCCATTCTCTGAACACGAAGACATAATCTCGATGCAGCGGGTTAGCTCCTCCGAAAGTAAGGCCTTCGGTAAAAAGTTTGACTATATAGCAATAGGGAACGTTCAACAACGGTTTGATTCTGTTAATTAATATTTATACCATGAAACTGCGTGTATTATGCCAATACCGTTCAGCAGGTTCAGACGCGGACTACCTGGTTCGACTAGTGCTGTGGTGAGCTAATTTTATTGTGTATATAATATGAAAATTTGTTCTATTGAAATTTTCTACTGTAGACCAACTTTATTGTGTACAATTTGCTCTATTGATACATTCGACTAGCATTCTAGTGTGCTAATTTTATTGCATACATAATATGAAAATTTGTTCTATTGAAATTTTCTACTGTTGACAAATCTTGTTAAATTTAAAATATAAATGAGCTGATTACTAAGCATATAGATTCATAATCTATCGATATATTATAAAATAATATTTTATATCAAATATATATTTAATAATTAATTTTATACTATTCATGTATTATAAACAATTAATTTTATACTATTTTAGTCGAGTAGTATAAGTTTATTTATTATAAACAATTAAATTTATATTATTTTAGTCGTGTAGTATATATTAAATTATTATAAATAATTAATTTTATACTATTTTAGTTGAGCAGTATACATTAATTAATTATAAATAATTCATTTTATACTATTTTAGTCAAGTAGTAAAAATTAATTTATCATAAATAATTAATTTTACACTATTTTAGTAGTATAAATAATTAATTTTATATTATTTTAGTTGAGTAGAATATAATTGTAATTAAATTATAAAATTAGTTTATTAAATAATTATATTTCAAAATGTGATTTATTTAATATTTATAGGATTATTAATTATTTTGTAATGATTTATTTAAAATCTATGAATATGAAATAAATATTTATTTAATGAAGTTTATTAATTATTTAATATATTAAGGAATGCAAAACCTATAAATATTAAAAATTATTTATTTTAATATTTCATAGGTTTATTAATTTAATTTATTTAAGGATATATAACTTATAAATTGAAAATGATTATTGCTTTTAATATTTAAAGGTTTATTAAGTATTTTACAGTAATTTATTTATAATTGCAAATTTATAAATATTGAATGTTGTAATTTATTTTAACATTCTATAAGTTTATTAATTATTTATAATAATTTGTTATATATATATATATACATATATATATATACATTTATTAATCAATTTAATTACTTCTCTAAAATTGAAAATTTTATATGCTTCTACATTAAAAAAAATATATATATATAATAATAATATTCCTGATAAAAGGAATATTTTGATAAGATGTTTATTAAAATTTATTTACTATTATTGGTTAGATAAATTTTAAAATATTTTTAAAAATTATAGTATAATTTAATTTTTAGTAAATTATATAAATTAATTTTAAAATATAAATCTATAAATTTTTTATATTTAATATATATTTTATATTTATTTTTTTTATTGTTATCAAATATTATTTTAGAGTGATTTAATTTTGAGATTGTAACATTTAATAGAATTAGAATAATTAATTTGAATTCTGATTATAAATTATCGAGTTTATTGATTTTTTATATATCAATTATTTCTAGAATTTTTTTGATAATTTTTATAATAAATTTTAAAAATTTAGTTAAAATAATTTATTTGAAAAATTTATTAAATTATTTTTTATTTGATTCATTGATAATAAAATTACGATTATTTCCATTACATTTTTTAATAATTAAATATTATGAGTTAATAAATTGAAATTGTATTTTTTTATCTTCAACTTTAATATAATTTATTACTTTAAGTTTATATTGTTTATTTTTTAAATTAAATTATAAAATAAATTTATTTGGAATTTTATGAATTATATATTTATCTATTTATATGTTAAGATTTATTACTAGAAAAAAAAGAATTAGATGTTCAACTTTAATAATAAATTATACATTAATTATTGTTTATTATATTAATGAAAAATATTTAACTTATTAATATTATTTAATATATTAATTATTTATATATTATTATTTATATTATATGAATATAAATTTATGAATAATAATTTAAACAATTTTATATTGCATTACTAAAATAATTATTTACATTATTTCAAATTAAGAATTATATTAAATATAAAAAGATATTTAAAAAATTAAAAATTTTCTTTAATATTTCCAATATTATACCCTTTTTATAAGCTATTTAAATATTTAATGAAATAAAAAGGAATAAAACTCCGAACTTAATAATTAAAATTAGTAATATTATTGTTTCTAATATATATATATGTATATAATAAGTAATAAATAAATAATTTAATTAAAAAAATTAATAATTAAAATGTAAAAATATAAAAATTAATAATATTATAAATTTTAAAATTATAATAAATATTGATTTTTTTTAATAATAATATAAATTTATTTGTAATTAACTTTATAATAAATTTTTCAAATATAATTTCATATAAATAAATATATTGTAATGATTTTAAATATGATTTTTTACAAATTAAATTTAAATTTATAAAGTTATAATAAAATATTATAATACTTTTTCTAAATGTTAATTTATTTAAAATTCTACTTAAAAAAAATCTTAATATATATATTTTACAAATTATTATTTTTTTTATAAAGTTGTTAGAATTATAATTTCTAACATAAATATTAAATTAAATATAATTTTACGGTAAAAAATTCTAAAAATGATTATAATTAATATTCAAAAATTTATTAAATTATCATCTTTAATTTAAATTAAATTTGAATTAAAATTTTTATTCAATAAATTTATAATAATTCGAAAAGAATATATAATAGTTAGGATTGTTCTAAAATTAAGTTTAAATTTCTAAATAATCTATTTTAGAAATAATATAATTTTCAATTATTAAATCCTTCGTGATAAGATGCAACTGAAAAAGGAAAACCTATTAAACTAAATAATGAAAATATAAAAATTTATCTTCTTATTGGATAAATATAAAATATTCCTGTATAAAATTTTAAATTTTGATTATTACTTTAATAATGAATATAACTTCCTACACATATAAATATTAAAGAATTAAATATTGAATTAATAAATGAATGTAAAATAGCTAAATCCTTTAAGTTTAAAGATATAATTCTTATTATAAAACTTAGTTGACTTAAAATTGAATATGCAACAATTTTTTTAATATCTTATTCAAAATTTGCAGAAATACTTGAATATAATATTGTTAATCTAGAGATTAATAAAATAAAATTTTTATAATTTATTTCTAGTAATTCTATATATCGAAATAATAAATATACACCAGCCGTTACTAATGTTGAATATTGAACTAAAGATGAAACTGGTGTTCGAGCTATTATAGCTATTGGTAATCATATACAAAACGGAATTTGAGCTCATTTAATAAAAATTAATATAATAAATAAAATTATTATTAAATTATTAAATTTACATAATAATGAATTTCATCTACCAAATATTATTATTATAGGAATTAGTATTAATAAAGAACAATCACATAAACGATTTAAAATAATTGTCAATATTCCGGAATTAAAAGATTTATTTTTTTTGATAATAAGTAATTAAACAATTAGAGATTAATCCTAATCCATCTCAACCAATTATAATAGTTAATATACTAAAACTAATATTGGAAAATATATAGAAATTATGAATAGTATTACTAAATAAAAAAATCGTTCAATTAAAAAATTCTCTAAATTTATATAACTAATTCTATATAAAAAATTTAATGATCGAAATAATGAATCTATACATAGAAATATTATTCTTTTTGAATCTAAATAAATTATAGAATTAAATTTTATAGAATTCAATCTAAAAATATTTCATCTACAATAATAATATTATTAATTAATAAAGAAATTTAATATTAAAACAAATAAATAAATTTTATAAATATATAATTCAATTATAATTTAAAATTGATATTTTATTAATCAAACTAATTTTCAAAATTAATATTTTATAATTGTTTAAATTTAAATTTAAATTAAATAAAATACAAAAATATTTAGAGGAATTCAATGTATTATTAAAGTAAAATAGTTAATTAATTTACCATATAATAAGTTAAATTTAAAATAATAATTACCATGATTAATAAATGAAAATAAGTAAATTGAATAAATAAATCGTAATAAATAATATCAAAATAATATTAATAATAAATCTTTATATTATAAGTTAAAGGTATGAATAAACAAATTTCTCTAATTAAATTTTTTGAAAAAGGAGCATTTGAAGAACATAATATAAATCACATTAAAGATATTGAAGGTATTAAATTAATTAAACATTTATTAAGTATTAATAAGCGTCTATTTGTTCGTTTATGAATTATTTCAATTAAATAAAATAATCCAGATCATCTTAATCCATGCGAAATTATTATTATCTATCTACCATAAATACCTAATTTAGTAAAAGTTATTATTCCTGTTAATATTATTCCCATATGAATAATAGAAGAAATAGCTACAATTAATTTTATATCTAACTGACGTAAGCATATAATTCTTATAATTAATATACCTCAAACTCTAATTATTAAAATATAACTATATATTTAGAAAAATAATATTTAAAAATAAATGTTAATCATAATAATCCATAACTTCCTAATTTTAAGATAATTGATGCTAAAGTTATTGAACAATAAAAAGGTGCTTCTTCATGAGCATCTAATAACCAAGAATGTACCATATATATATAGGAATTTTAACTGAAAATGATAATAATATATAAATAAATATAAATATTGAAATATAATAACTAGATAATTCTATTAACTTAAAATTTAAATTCTTATTTTTTATATACAAACATGAAAGAATAAAAAATAAAGGCAATGAAAAAAATAAGTATAAAATATTAAATAAAATCTTGCTAAAATTCGATTTATAGAATTACCTCAATTTATTAATAATAAAAAAATAATTAATAATCTAGCTACAAATATTCAATAGAAAAATAAGTAATTTAAAGAAATAAAAAAAAATAAATATAAATATCATTATTATATAATTAATTATAAAACATAATTTATATTCTTTATTTATATATAAAAAAATTAAAGGAAAAATTCATAAAGTTAAAATTAATAAATTAAAAGAATAAAATCTGAATCTTAAATTTATAATAATAAACCACAAATCTAATCAATTTAATTTTATCATTATAAAAAAAGTTATTGAAAATAATAAATTAAAATTTGAAATTAAATTAATTTTAAATAAAAAAAATATTAATAATAAAATTAATAATTCATTCATTTAAAAATTTTAATTAATTAATCTAATTAATTTAATTTTTTGATGACCATATATATAATTTAATCTTACTATTAAAGATAATCATAAATTTGCTTCTCTTACTGATAAATTAAATATATTAAATATATTCATCTATTATTATTACGAATTAAATGTATTAAAATAGTAAAAGAAATATATTCAAATTAAATTAAAAATATTGATAAATAATTATTAAAATAAAATAATATAATAAATTTAAATACTAAAATAATAATTATAATTTCAACAGTTTTTATACTTAAAAAAAAACATTAATTCCGTAAATTAATAATAATAATTAATTATTCAAATCTAAATTATATTTTAGATTAATAAAATTCAGAAAATTTGTTAAATAAAATTATTATAGTATCCAAAACTATTGTTTCTAATAAACAATCTTTTTGAAATTAAATTAAATATTATAATACACATATACATATACATATATATATACATATAAATATAATTTATAATAATAATAAATATAATAATAATAAATTTAACATCACTAATTATTCAACTTTTAATTATAAATTTAATATTAGAAATTAATAATTTTTATTTTCCTATAACATATTTATTATTTTTTTTAATTTCATTCCATATGAATATATTTTTTTTAAATTATTGTTTTAATTATAAGATATTTCTATATATAAATTAATTACATCTATAAATATTTACATTTCAGGTATTACAATTATTTTTTCTTATTTTAATACTTTATAAATTAGCAAAATTTAAATGTAATAAAATTAATATTCTATTATTATTTATTAACTGATTAATAATTTATATATATATATATATATATATATAAATTATTTTTTATTTGAAAATTATTTATTTCATAATTTAAATTTAAATTTAAATATTAATTTGTTAATCATAATTGACATAAAAAATTTATTCAAATATTAATATATTATCTTTTAAAATTATAATATTATTTATTACTTTATATTTCTCAGTTAAAATAACATCCATTTTAAAAAAATGTTTACGGAATAAAATATAAGTAAATATGAAGAAATATAAAAAATTAAAAAGTAATAACACCGTGAATAGATAAAACTGAAAATAAATTTTGATGTTTAATTACTTTTTAATTTTTCATATAAATATTATTATTTTATATTTTGTATAATATTTTTATATAAATATTAATATTATTATACCTATAAATATTAGTATTATATGAAATTTTGGATCAATTCATGGTTTATTTTTATTAATTCAAATTATTTCAGGTTTTATTTTATTATTATTTTATTGTCCAAATATTAATTTGCACTTATAGGAATTTCTCACGTTATAAAGATGTCAATTCTGGATGACTAATTCGTTTAGTTCATATAAATGGAGCATCTTTTTATTTTACAATAATATATTTATATATTGCACGAAATTTATTTTATTATTCATTTAAATTAAATATAGTTTGAAATATTGGAACTACTATTTTTTTATTATCAATAATAACAGCATTTATAGGTTGTGTTTCACCATGAGGACAAATATCCTTTTGAGGAGCTATAGTAATTACAAATTTAGTATCAGCAATTCCCTATATTGGTCAATTATTAGTAGACTGAATTTCAGGAGGATTTCAATTAATAATTCAACGTTAAATCGAATATTTTCATTTCATTTTATTTTACCATTTATTATTATTATAATAGTAATATTACATTAAATTATTTTACATATTACAGGATCGACAAATCCTGTAGGAACAAACAGAAATATTTATAAAATTCCTTTTTATCCTTATTTCATTATTAAAGATATAATAGGAATCATTATTATTCAAACTTAATTAATATTTATTAACTTTCAATATCTTTATTATTTTGGAGATCCTGATAATTTTGAAATAGCTAATTCAATAATTACAACAATTCAGGTTAAACCAGAATGATATTTTTTATTTGCTTATTCAATTTTATTCCGATTAATTCCTAATAAATTAGGAGGAGTAATTAGATTTATATTTTCAATTTTAATCTTATTTACTTTGCCTTTAATAAATAATATTTATTTAAATAATTTTCAAAATTGTCCTAATAGACAATTCTATTATTGATATTTTACTAATAATTTTTTAATATCAACATGATTAGAGGGACAAATTATTGAATATCCTTATATTAATTTAAATATTTTTTTTACATCTTAATATTTTTTACATTACATTATTTCATTTAAATTAAATAAGTATTGAGATTATTTAATTTGTTATAGTTAATAAACTTGAATAAGTATATATTTTGAAAATATATTATGAAAATTAAATTTTTTATTAACTTAAAAAAAAGACTTCATCAAAACTTGTTAACCGAACAAATGGAATACGTGATAATAATGCTCGAATTCAAATTAATAAAGTTAAATTTAATATATAAATAATAAAAAATATTAATGATCAATAATTATAATTAAAAAATATAATTACCAATAATAATCTTATAAATATAATATTTAAATATCCCGTAAAAAAAATATTGTAAATATTCATCTATGATATTCAATATTAAAGCGTGAAACGAATTCTGATTCTCCTTCAATTAAGTCAAAAGTTGTTCGATTTAGATCAACTAATATACGAATAAAAAATAAATAATATAAAGGATTTAATAAAATAAGAAATATAATATTTAATCGATATAATTTTAAATTCATTAAAGAAACTCTTTCCAGTAAAATAAAAAAAATTAAAATTATAGAAAATATTCTAGTGTCAAATGAAATTATTTGAGCAATTGATCGAATAGAACCTAATATTGCATAATTATTATATGAAAATCAGCCAATTAAAAAAACGGGAGAAATGATTAATCTTATATTTAAAAAGAACAAAAATTATTGAATATTTAAATTCAACAAATACATTTAAAATAATTGAAGGATAATTTAATCACAAAACAAAAGATAAAATAAATATAATTATTGGACTAATAATAAATATTAGACTATAATTAAAAATAAATCATTCTTTAGTTAATAATATTAAAGCATCTCTAGAAGGTTGTAATAAACCTAAGAATCCAATCTTATTTGGTCCTTTTCGATATTGAATATATGATAATAATTTTCATTCATATAAAGTTAAAGAGCAACCCCAATTAATAAAAAAATCATTATGATTAAAAAATCTAATATTCAAAAATAATAATAATTTTTATAAAATAAAATTATTATTTATTGTATATCTAATATAATTTATTTAAACTTTAAATTTGACAAATTTTAATTTTTTAAAATAATTGTATTAATTTTAATTTTTAGATATTTATTATATACAATAAAATTATTTCTCAATGAAAGTCCATTCGTACAATTAATTAATCAAATTATTATAGATAGAAACCGATCTGACTTACGTCGATCTGAACTCAAATCATGTAAGACTTCAAAAGTCGAAAAGACTTAACTTTTAAATTTCTGCATTTAAAATTTATCTTAATTCAACATCGAGGTCGCAATCATCTTTATTAATTTGTTCATTAAAAAGATATCCCTGTTATCCCTAAGGTAATTTATTCTTTTAATTAGTATTATTCTATCAAATTTAAATATTTCCTTATATCAAAGTTTAATAAACATTATAATATAAAGTTTAATGAATTTATAAATCCTCCCAATCAAATATTATTTTAATACTATTAATTAAATATATTACCAATTATTAATAAATCAATGCAAAATTCTATAGGGTCTTATCGTCCCATAATCTAATTTTAGCATTTTAACTAAAAATTTATATTAATCAATTATAATTGAGACAGTATATACTTCATTCATTCCGTCATTCCATTCTTTAACTAAAAGACAAATGATTATGCTACCTTAGTACAGTCAATATACTGCATCTATTTAAAAATTCATTCAGCAGATTTGACTTTAAATTAAATTCAAAAAGACATGTTTTTGATAAACAGGTGAATATATAATATATATAATATATATATATATATATATATATATATATATTAATAATATAAATTTGCCTAATTCCGTAGTTATAAATGTTGTTAATTAATTAAATTTATATTAATAAATAATTACTAATTTAATCATTATAATATATTTTTATTAATTATTTTTAAATCAATAAATTGCTATATTTTTAATTTTAAATTATTATATATTTTTTATTAATAATTATTTTTAAATTAATAAAAATACAAAATAATAAATTTAAATTATAATTTATAAATTTATAGTTTATCCCATAAATTTTTAATATAATAATTTTTATTATATATTAACTATTTAATTTAAAAAAAATTATATTGAAATTGAATTTAATTTTTTAAAAACTAGATATCAGTAAATTCGAATATCATTTAATTTCTAAATATAAATTTATAGTTTTTATTCTGCTAAAAAGTTATTTAAATTTAGCTCATTTATTTTCGAGATAATTAAATATAATTAAATTAAATTAATTAATCCTGATACAAAAGGTACAAAATAAATTTTATTTTATATTGTATAAATCAAATTTCAATTCCCTTACTAACTATATATTTAAATTTAATTCATACTAAGTAAATACTTAACTATTAAATATTAATTATAACTTTAATTGTTATAAATCTATTTACAAATTAAAAAATAATTAATAAATTCAATAGTTATAAAAGTAAAATATTTATTTTATAAAAATTTGATTTATAAAAATTAATATTAACTGAAAAAATTAATAATTATTAAGTTTAAAATTTTAAGAAATAAAAACACTTTCCAGTACTTTTACTATGTTACGACTCATTCCATTTACAATGAAAGTCTCGGGCAATTTGTACATCTTTTTTATTATATTCCATATAAACAATTATTTATATTTACTATTAAATCCTCTTTCAAATTAATATCAAAATTAAATTATTCAAAATTAAATATTATTATAACTCAATTTATCTTAAATTTCCTATATTCTGATTTGAATTTATATTATATTAAATTTTAATAAATTCATAATTTATTATTTACAATAAATCCAGAAGCAACAATACATAAAGAAAATATTTAAGTATATCTTATCATGGATTATCAAATTTATATACAAGTTTCCCTAAATAAATAAAAAGACTGAAATATTATTTAATTTAAATGCTTTAGATTTATTATTAATTAATTAATTATTTTTTATAACATGGTATCTAAACCTGGCTTTTAATAAAATTTTTAAGATCTATTTAATTAAAAATTAAATTTAAATATAAAATAAAAATTTCACCCAAAAATTATTTATTTCAATTGATTTAATTAATTTATAAAAATAGTTTAACCGCTACTGCTGGCACTAAATTTATCTTTATTAAAATTAACTTTCAAATCTAATTTTCATTAATTGTTATATTAATTAAATACTAAAATAAATATTCATTTTGAATATTAAATTTATTTATATTATATTAATATTTAATATAAATTAAATATATAATTCATTAGTTTAACTAATTATTAAAACTATTATAAAATTTTTATATATTTTATGAAAAATTTATTGAAATTTAGTTTTAAAACTTAAATTTCAACTTAAAATTGCAAATTTTATATTATAAATTATAACTAGAATCCTATTGAAAATTATAAATTTAATTTTATTCTTTTTATGTAAAACAAATATTTTATTTATAAACAAATATTTTATAATAATTATTATACATAGTATATACAGTATATATATAGTAAATATACTATATATATTGTATATACTGTATATACCATGTATAATGATTATTATAAAATTTTTGTTTATAAATAATATATATGTATATATATTATATATGCTTATTAAATTAATAAACCTATAAAATATTAAAATAAATTATAATATTTGTAGATTTAATATTCTTAAATGAATTAAATAATTGATAAAGCTATAAATATTAAAATTATATTAATTTAATATTTATGCGTTTTGGATCCTTAAATAAATTAAATAATTAATAATCCAATTAATATTAAAAAATTTTTTATTATTTATAAGTTTTGTATCCTGAAATAAATAAAACAATTAATAAAGCATATTGAATAAATATTTATTTAATATTCATAGATTTGAAAACATTATTACAACATAATAAATAAACAAGTATTTATAATATAAATTATATTTCAATTTAAAATTATTTAATAAACTAATATCATAATTTAATTATAATTATTTTCTACACAACTAAAATAATGTAGAATTATTTATTTATACTACTCGACTAAAATAGAATGAAATTATTTATACCACTAAAATAGTATAAAATTAATTATTTATAATAAATTAATTTATACTACACGACTAAAATAGTTTGAAATTGATTGTTTATTATAAATTAGTTTATACTACTCGACTAAAATAGTAAGAAATTAATTATTTATACTACTAAAATAGTATAAAATTAATTGCTTATAATAAATTGATTTATACTACTCGACTAAAATAGCATAAAATTTCTTGTTTATAATAATTTAATTTAGACTACTACACTAAAATAGTATAAAATTAATTATTTATTCTACCTAAATAGCATATAATTAATTATTAAACATAAATTTCATATAAAATATTATTTTATAATGTATCGATAGATTATCAATCTACAAGCTTAATAATTTGCTTATATATATTTTAAATTTAATAAAATTTGTCAACAGTAGAAAATATCAATGCAACAAATTTTCATATTATATATGCAATAAAATTAGCTCACCACAATACTAGTCGAAAATATCAATAGAGCAAACTTTACACAATGAAATTTGTCAACAGTAGAACATTTCAATAGAACAAATTTTCATATTATATACGCAATAAAATTAGCTCACCACAATACTATTCGAAAATATCAATGGAGAAAATTTTACACAATAAAATTTATCAACAGTAGAAAATTTCAATGGAATAAATTTTCATATTATATATGCAATAAATTTAGCTCACCACAATACTAGTCGAAAATATCAATAGAGCAAACTTTACACAATGAAATTTGTCAACAGTAGAAAATTTCAATGGAACAAATTTTCATATTATATACGCAATAAAATTAGCTCAACACAATACTAGTCGAAAATATCAATGCAGCAAACTTTGCACAATAATATTTTCCAACAGTAGATAATTGCAATTAATTCACGCTATGAATATTAAAGGAGAAGGTCAAACCGTCGGAGAATATTACCAATTTGTATAGAGTCATTGTTATTACCGAAAACATACCCTCCCTAGAACCTAACACGCTGTAGCCTGTGTCATGCTTAGTGCTCAAGAAAACAAATGAGTAGACATTATATTTGAAGTACACCATATTTTCAAATATGAATTAGAGGATTGAGAGTCAAACCGTTCTAGATCGTACCCACCTTCTTTGAGAGTCGCTCAGATATGCCTATAGCTTCACCCATCCTGCGATTCCTAGAGGCAGACCACGTATTCCGCGACTTATCCCGTAGCACACTATTGGAATTAGACACGCTATTTCACAATATAAATGATAAGGAACAGTGATAGCCATTGCAGAACGCTTATTGCAATACAGTGAAACTTTTTACCAAAAGCCTTACCTTGCGATAACATATCCCGCAGTATCGAGAGTATAACTTCGTGTTTATGGAAGCATAGTATGATATATCTTAGTGACGGCATACTAAGTTTCATGTGTGAGTTCGCAGATCAAGTGACAAACATTTCGTGAACGTTACCACCTACATTGAGAATCGGACGGCTATGTCAACAGCTTCACCTATCCTGTGAATCACGGAGCCAAATGAGGTATTCCTCGAGTAAGTCTGCTCTTTAGCATGGTCATTAGACACCATACTTCACGGTATGAATATTAAGATACAAAGTCATGCCGTGGATGCACGTTACGCCTTGGTATAATGATAAAAGATTTACCGTAGACCTTATCCTTCAAGAATATAACCTACTGCATCGAGAGTATAACTTGGTGATGAGTGATACACATTAGCATATATTTTAGTGGCAGGCACCTCAAGTTCATGTATGAATTAGAAGGTCAGGTGTCAAACCGTTCAAGATCGTTAGTATCCTCTTAGAGATTCGAACTGCTCAGTCAATAGCTTCACCTATCCTGCGATTCCTAGAGTCAAAACAGGTATTCCGGTAATATATCAGCCGTATATTGTAGGCAATGGACGCCATAATTCACGTTTTGGATATTACAGTGGAGCATCAAACCGATTAAGAACGCTACAAATTCGTATAAAGTCAAACGTCCTACCGAAGGGGTTAACTTCCCCGAATCTCACCGGCATCATCTAGAGTATAACTTCGAGTGCAGAGAAAGGAATTACAATACATTTTAGTGACGCGCACCTTAATTTCATGTATGAATTAGAAGGTCGAGAGTCAATCCTCTCGAGAACGTTGTCACCTCCTGTGAGTGGCAATCGGATACACCAATAGCTCCACCTATCCTGTGACTCCGAGAGGCAAACCAGGTATTCCGGGAGTAAATCCGCTAAACAGTATTGGCAACAGATAACTGAATTCACGGAGTGAATATTAAAATGTAGCGTAACACCGTGTGAGAGAGTTACTAATTGTTATATAGTCAAACGCTTTACCGAATGCCTTACCGACCGAGAAGCTAACCCGCCGTATCGAGAGTGTAGCTACGTGTATATGCAAGTACGTTAGTAAACATTTTAAAGACGGATGTCTTAGCTTCATTATGAATTTGAAGATCGAGGTTCAAAGCGTTCGAGATCGTTGCCATCTTCTGTCAGTTTCGAACGTCTAGGTCTATAGCTTCCCCTATCCTGTGATTTCGAGGGTCAAACCGAGTATTCCGGGAGATAATCTGATGGCGCTATTGGCAACAGACAACCTTAATTCGCGGTGTGAATATTAAAGTAGAGCAGCAAACCGAAGTAGAAATTTAATAATTGATATGACGAGAAAGAATTTTCCGGACACATTACTTTCTGCGATCCAAACCCGGCGTATCGTGGGTATAACAACGTGTTTATAGAAGAAAGTTTGCATTTGTTTTACTGAGGGGCACTTTAATCTCGTCGAGGAATAAGGAGATCGCGATTCAAACCGTTCGAGAACCTTATCACCTTCCTTGAGTGCCGCGCAGCTAAGCGAGTACCCTCACAGATCCTGTTATTCCGATAGTCAAACCCCCCGTATTCCGGGTGTAAATGCACTATACGGTATTGGCAATGGACGCCTTCGTTCACGGTTAGAATTATAAAGTGCTGAGTCCAATATCTGTATACCGTTACATATTGCGATAGTGTTAATAATTTTACAGAAAACCTTACCCTCCGAGTACTTAACTGAG
>NW_027470164.1:0-43165 GCF_051020765.1 Lasioglossum baleicum
GCGTTATGCGTTATGCGTTATGCGTTATGCGTTATGCGTTATGCGTTATGCGTTATGCGTTATGTGTTATGCGTTATGTGTTATGCGTTGTGCTTTACGGGTTATGCGATATGCGTTATGCGTTATGACTTTTTCATTGAACGTTATGCGTTATGCGTTATGCGTTATGCGTTATGCGTTATGCGTTATGCGTTATGCGTTATGCGTTATGCGTTATGCGTTATGCGTTATGCGTTATGCGTTATGCGTTATGCGTTATGCGTTATGCGTTATGCGTTATGCGTTATGCGTCATGCGTCATGCGTCATGCGTCATGCGTCATGCGTTATGCGTTATGCGTTATGCGTTATGCGTTATGCGTTATGCGTTATGCGTTATGCGTTATGCGTTATGCGTTATGCGTTATGCGTTATGCGTTATGCGTTATGCGTTATGCGTTATGCGTTATGCGTTATGCGTTATGCGTTATGCGTTATGCGTTATGCGTTATGCGTTATGCGTTATGCGTTATGCGTTATGCGTTATGCGTTATGCGTTATGCGTTATGCGTTATGCGTTATGCGTTATGCGTTATGCGTTATGCGTTATGCGTTATGCGTTATGCGTTATGCGTTATGCGTTATGCGTTATGCGTTATGCGTTATGCGTTATGCGTTATGCGTTATGCGTTATGCGTTATGCGTTATGCGTTATGCGTTATGCGTTATGCGTTATGCGTTATGCGTTATGCGTTATGCGTCATGCGTCATGCGTCATGCGTCATGCGTTATGCGTTATGCGTTATGCGTTATGCGTTATGCGTTATGCGTTATGCGTTATGCGTTATGCGTTATGCGTTATGCGTTATGCGTTATGCGTTATGCGTTATGCGTTATGCGTTATGCGTTATGCGTTATGCGTTATGCGTTATGCGTTATGCGTTATGCGTTATGCGTTATGCGTTATGCGTTATGCGTTATGCGTTATGCGTTATGCGTTATGCGTTATGCGTTATGCGTTATGCGTTATGCGTTATGCGTTATGCGTTATGCGTTATGCGTTATGCGTTATGCGTTATGCGTTATGCGTTATGCGTTATGCGTTATGCGTTATGCGTTATGCGTTATGCGTTATGCGTTATGCGTTATGCGTTATGCGTTATGCGTTATGCGTTATGCGTTAGGCGTTATGCGTTATGCGTTATGCGTTATGCGTTATGCGTTATGCGTTATGCGTTATGCGTTATGCGTTATGCGTTATGCGTTATGCGTTATGTGTTATGCGTTATGTGTTATGCGTTGTGCTTTACGGGTTATGCGATATGCGTTATGCGTTATGACTTTTTCATTGAACGTTATGCGTTATGCGTTATGCGTTATGCGTTATGCGTTATGCGTTATGCGTTATGCGTTATGCGTTATGCGTTATGCGTTATGCGTTATGCGTTATGCGTTATGCGTTATGCGTTATGCGTTATGCGTTATGCGTTATGCGTTATGCGTTATGCGTTATGCGTTATGCGTTATGCGTTATGCGTTATGCGTTATGCGTTATGCGTTATGCGTTATGCGTTATGCGTTATGCGTTATGCGGTATGCGTTATGCGTTATGCGTTATGCGTTATGCGTTATGCGTTATGCGTTATGCGTTATGCGTTATGCGTTATGCGTTATGCCTTATGCGTTATGCGTTATGCGTTATGCGTTATGCGATATGCGTTATGCGTTATGCGTTATGCACCATGCGTTATGCGTTATGCGTTATGCGTTATGCGTTATGCGTTATGCGTTATGCGTTATGCGTTATGCGTTATGCGTTATGCGTTAAGCGTTATACGTTATGCGATATGCGTTATGCGTTATGCGTTATGCGTTATGCGTTATGCGTTATGCGTTATGCGTTATGCGTTATGCGTTATGCGTTATGCGTTATGCGTTATGCGTTATGCGTTATGCGTCATGCGTTATGCGTTATGCGTTATGCGTTATGCGTTATGCGTTATGCGTTATGCGTTATGCGTTATGCGTTATGCGTTATGCGTTATGCGTTATGCGTTATGCGTTATGCGTTATGCGTTATGCGTTATGCGTTATGCGTTATGCGTTATGCGTTATGCGTTATGCGTTATGCGTTATGCGTTATGTGTTATGCGTTATGTGTTATGCGTTGTGCTTTACGGGTTATGCGATATGCGTTATGCGTTATGACTTTTTCATTGAACGTTATGCGTTATGCGTTATGCGTTATGCGTTATGCGTTATGCGTTATGCGTTATGCGTTATGCGTTATGCGTTATGCGTTATGCGTTATGCGTTATGCGTTATGCGTTATGCGTTATGCGTTATGCGTTATGCGTTATGCGTTATGCGTTATGCGTTATGCGTTATGCGTTATGCGTTATGCGTTATGCGTTATGCGTTATGCGTTATGCGTTATGCGTTATGCGTTATGCGTTATGCGTTATGCGTTATGCGTTATGCGTTATGCGTTATGCGTTATGCGTTATGCGTTATGCGTTATGCGTTATGCGTTATGCGTTATGCGTTATGCGTTATGCGTTATGCGTTATGCGTTATGCGTTATGCGTTATGCGTTATGCGTTATGCGTTATGCGTTATGCGTTATGCGTTATGCGTTATGCGTTATGCCTTATGCGTTATGCGTTATGCGTTATGCGTTATGCGTTATGCGTTATGCGTTATGCGTTATGCACCATGCGTTATCCGTTATGCGTTATCCGTTATGCGTTATGCGTTATGCGTTATGCGTTATGCGTTATGCGTTATGCGTTATGCGTTATGCGTTATGCGTTATGCGTTATGCGTTATGCGTTATGCGTTATGCGTTATGCGTTATGCGTTATGCGTTATGCGTTATGCGTTATGCGTCATGCGTCATGCGTCATGCGTTATGCGTTATGCGTCATGCGTTATGCGTTATACGTTATGCGATATGCGATATGCGTTATGCGTTATGCGTTATCCGTTATGCGTTATGCGTTATGCGTTATGCGTTATGCGTTATGCGTTATGCGTTATGCGTTATGCGTTATGCGTTATGCGTTATGCGTTATGCGTTATGCGTTATGCGTTATGCGTTATGCGTTATGCGTTATGCGTTATGCGTTATGCGTTATGCGTTATGCGTTATGCGTTATGCGTTATGCGTTATGCGTTATGCGTTATGCGTTATGCGTTATGCGTTATGCGTTATGCGTTATGCGTTATGCGTTATGCGTTATGCGTTATGCGTTATGCGTTATGAGTTATGCGTTATGCGTTATGCGTTATGCGTTATGCGTTATGCGTTATGCGTTATGCGTTATGCGTTATGCGTTATGCGTTATGCGTTATGCGTTATGCGTTATGCGTTATGCGTTATGCGTTATGCGTTATGCGTTATGCGTTATGCGTTATGCGTTATGCGTTATGCGTTATGCGTTATGCGTTATGCGTTATGCGTTATGCGTTATGCGTTATGCGTTATGCGTTATGCGTTATGCGTTATGCGTTATGCGTTATGCGTTATGCGTTATGCGTTATGCGTTATGCGTTACGCGTTACGCGTTATGCGTTATGCGTTAAGCGTTATACGTTATGCGATATGCGTTATGCGTTATGTGTTATGCGTTATGCGTTATGCGTTATGCGTTATGCGTTATGCGTTATGCGTTATGCGTTATGCGTTATGCGTTATGCGTTATGCGTTATGCGTTATGCGTTATGTGTTATGCGTTATGTGTTATGCGTTGTGCTTTACGGGTTATGCGATATGCGTTATGCGTTATGACTTTTTCATTGAACGTTATGCGTTATGCGTTATGCGTTATGCGTTATGCGTTATGCGTTATGCGTTATGCGTTATGCGTTATGCGTTATGCGTTATGCGTTATGCGTTATGCGTTATGCGTTATGCGTTATGCGTTATGCGTTATGCGTTATGCGTTATGCGTTATGCGTTATGCGTTATGCGTTATGCGTTATGCGTTATGCGTTATGCGTTATGCGTTATGCGTTATGCGTTATGCGTTATGCGTTATGCGTTATGCGTTATGCGTTATGCGTTATGCGTTATGCGTTATGCGTGATGCGTTATGCGTCATGCGTCATGCGTCATGCGTCATGCGTTATGCGTTATGCGTCATGCGTTATGCGTTATGCGTTATACGTTATGCGATATGCGATATGCGTTATGCGTTATGTGTTATGCGTTATGCGTTATGCGTTATGCGTTATGCGTTATGCGTTATGCGTTATGCGTTATGCGTTATGCGTTATGCGTTATGCGTTATGCGTTATGCGTTATGCGTTATGCGTTATGCGTTATGCGTTATGCGTTATGCGTTATGCGTTATGCGTTATGCGTTATGCGTTATGCGTTATGCGTTATGCGTTATGCGTTATGCGTTATGCGTTATGCGTTATGCGTTATGCGTTATGCGTTATGCGTTATGCGTTATGCGTTATGCGTTATGCGTTATGCGTTATGCGTTATGCGTTATGCGTTATGCGTTATGCGTTATGCGTTATGCGTTATGCGTTATGAGTTATGCGTTATGCGTTATGCGTTATGCGTTATGCGTTATGCGTTATGCGTTATGCGTTATGCGTTATGCGTTATGCGTTATGCGTTATGCGTTATGCGTTATGCGTTATGCGTTATGCGTTATGCGTTATGCGTTATGCGTTATGCGTTATGCGTTATGCGTTATGCGTTATGCGTTATGCGTTATGCGTTATGCGTTATGAGTTATGCGTTATGCGTTATGCGTTATGCGTTATGCGTTATGCGTTATGCGTTATGCGTTATGCGTTATGCGTTATGCGTTATGCGTTATGCGTTATGCGTTATGCGTTATGCGTTATGCGTTATGCGTTATGCGTTATGCGTTATGCGTTATGCGTTATGCGTTATGCGTTATGCGTTATGCGTTATGCGTTATGCGTTATGCGTTATGCGTTATGCGTTATGCGTTATGCGTTATGCGTTATGCGTTATGCGTTATGCGTTATGCGTTATGCGTTATGCGTTATGCGTTACGCGTTACGCGTTATGCGTTATGCGTTAAGCGTTATACGTTATGCGATATGCGTTATGCGTTATGTGTTATGCGTTATGCGTTATGCGTTATGCGTTATGCGTTATGCGTTATGCGTTATGCGTTATGCGTTATGCGTTATGCGTTATGCGTTATGCGTTATGCGTTATGCGTTATGCGTTATGCGTTATGCGTTATGCGTTATGCGTTATGCGTTATGCGTTATGCGTTATGCGTTATGCGTTATGCGTTATGCGTTATGCGTTATGCGTTATGCGTTATGCGTTATGCGTTATGCGTTATGCGTTATGCGTTATGCGTTATGCGTTATGCGTTATGCCTTATGCGTTATGCGTTATGCGTTATGCGTTATGCGTTATGCGTTATGCGTTATGCACCATGCGTTATCCGTTATGCGTTATCCGTTATGCGTTATGCGTTATGCGTTATGCGTTATGCGTTATGCGTTATGCGTTATGCGTTATGCGTTATGCGTTATGCGTTATGCGTTATGCGTTATGCGTTATGCGTTATGCGTTATGCGTTATGCGTTATGCGTTATGCGTTATGCGTTATGCGTTATGCGTTATGCGTTATGCGTTATGCGTTATGCGTTATGCGTTATGCGTTATGCGTTAAGCGTTATACGTTATGCGATATGCGTTATGCGTTATGCGTTATGCGTTATGCGTTATGCGTTATGCGTTATGCGTTATGCGTTATGCGTTATGCGTTATGCGTTATGCGTTATGCGTTATGCGTTATGCGTTATGCGTTATGCGTTACGCGTTATGCGTTATGCGTTATGCGTTATGCGTTATGCGTTATGCGTTATGCGTTATGCGTTATGCGTTATGCGTTATGCGTTATGCGTTATGCGTTATGCGTTATGCGTTATGCGTTATGCGTTATGCGTTATGCGTTATGCGTTATGCGTTATGCGTTATGCGTTATGCGTTATGCGTTACGCGTTACGCGTTATGCGTTATGCGTTAAGCGTTATACGTTATGCGATATGCGTTATGCGTTATGTGTTATGCGTTATGCGTTATGCGTTATGCGTTATGCGTTATGCGTTATGCGTTATGCGTTATGCGTTATGCGTTATGCGTTATGCGTTATGCGTTATGCGTTATGCGTTATGCGTTATGCGTTATGTGTTATGCGTTATGTGTTATGCGTTGTGCTTTACGGGTTATGCGATATGCGTTATGCGTTATGACTTTTTCATTGAACGTTATGCGTTATGCGTTATGCGTTATGCGTTATGCGTTATGCGTTATGCGTTATGCGTTATGCGTTATGCGTTATGCGTTATGCGTTATGCGTTATGCGTTATGCGTTATGCGTTATGCGTTATGCGTTATGCGTTATGCGTTATGCGTTATGCGTTATGCGTTATGCGTTATGCGTTATGCGTTATGCGTTATGCGTTATGCGTTATGTGTGATGCGTTATGCGTCATGCGTCATGCGTCATGCGTCATGCGTTATGCGTTATGCGTCATGCGTTATGCGTTATGCGTTATGCGTTATGCGTTATGCGTTATGCGTTATGCGTTATGCGTTATGTGTTATGCGTTATGTGTTATGC
The DNA here is from genome assembly GCF_051020765.1 of Lasioglossum baleicum. NCBI lineage: Eukaryota > Metazoa > Arthropoda > Insecta > Hymenoptera > Halictidae > Lasioglossum > Lasioglossum baleicum. Next base: position 6,611 of record NW_027470164.1, read on the forward strand.
GTTGTGCTTTACGGGTTATGCGATATGCGTTATGCGTTATGACTTTTTCATTGAACGTTATGCGTTATGCGTTATGCGTTATGCGTTATGCGTTATGCGTTATGCGTTATGCGTTATGTGTTATGCGTTATGCGTTATGCGTTATGCGTTATGCGTTATGCGTTATGCGTTATGCGTTATGCGTTATGCGTTATGCGTTATGCGTTATGCGTTATGCGTTATGCGTTATGCGTTATGCGTTATGCGTTATGCGTTATGCGTTATGCGTTATGCGTTATGCGTTATGCGTTATGCGTTATGCGTTATGCGTTATGCGTTATGCGTTATGCGTTATGCGTTATGCGTTATGCGTTATGCGTTATGCGTTATGCGTTATGCGTTATGCGTTATGCGTTATGCGTTATGCGTTATGCGTTATGCGTTATGCGTTATGCGTTATGCGTTATGCGTTATGCGTTATGCGTTATGCGTTATGCGTTATGCGTTATGCGTTATGCGTTATGCGTTATGCGTTATGCGTTATGCGTTATGCGTTATGCGTTATGCGTTATGCGTTATGCGTTATGCGTTATGCGTTATGCGTTATGCGTTATGCGTTATGCGTTATGCGTTACGCGTTACGCGTTATGCGTTATGCGTTAAGCGTTATACGTTATGCGATATGCGTTATGCGTTATGTGTTATGCGTTATGCGTTATGCGTTATGCGTTATGCGTTATGCGTTATGCGTTATGCGTTATGCGTTATGCGTTATGCGTTATGCGTTATGCGTTATGCGTTATGCGTTATGCGTTATGCGTTATGTGTTATGCGTTATGTGTTATGCGTTGTGCTTTACGGGTTATGCGATATGCGTTATGCGTTATGACTTTTTCATTGAACGTTATGCGTTATGCGTTATGCGTTATGCGTTATGCGTTATGCGTTATGCGTTATGCGTTTGCGTTATGCGTTATGCGTTATGCGTTATGCGTTATGCGTTATGCGTTATGCGTTATGCGTTATGCGTTATGCGTTATGCGTTATGCGTTATGCGTTATGCGTTATGCGTTATGCGTTATGCGTTATGCGTTATGCGTTATGCGTTATGCGTTATGCGTTATGCGTTATGCGTTATGCGTTATGCGTTATGCGTTATGTGTGATGCGTTATGCGTCATGCGTCATGCGTCATGCGTCATGCGTTATGCGTTATGCGTCATGCGTTATGCGTTATGCGTTATGCGTTATGCGTTATGCGTTATGCGTTATGCGTTATGCGTTATGCGTTATGCGTTATGCGTTATGCGTTATGCGTTATGCGTTATGCGTTATGCGTTATGCGTTATGCGTTATGCGTTATGCGTTATGCGTTATGCGTTATGCGTTATGCGTTATGCGTTATGCGTTATGCGTTATGCGTTATGCGTTATGCGTTATGCGTTATGCGTTATGCGTTATGCGTTATGCGTTATGCGTTATGCGTTATGCGTTATGCGTTATGCGTTATGCGTTATGCGTTATGCGTTATGCGTTATGCGTTATGCGTTATGCGTTATGCGTTATGCGTTATGCGTTATGCGTTATGCGTTATGCGTTATGCGTTATGCGTTATGCGTTATGCGATATGCGTTATGCGTTATGACTTTTTCATTGAACGTTATGCGTTATGCGTTATGCGTTATGCGTTATGCGTTATGCGTTATGCGTTATGCGTTATGCGTTATGCGTTATGCGTTATGCGTTATGCGTTATGCGTTATGCGTTATGCGTTATGCGTTATGCGTTATGCGTTATGCGTTATGCGTTATGCGTTATGCGTTATGCGTTATGTGTTATGCGTTATGTGTTATGCGTTGTGCTTTACGGGTTATGCGATATGCGTTATGCGTTATGACTTTTTCATTGAACGTTATGCGTTATGCGTTATGCGTTATGCGTTATGCGTTATGCGTTATGCGTTATGCGTTATGCGTTATGCGTTATGCGTTATGCGTTATGCGTTATGCGTTATGCGTTATGCGTTATGCGTTATGCGTTATGCGTTATGCGTTATGCGTTATGCGTTATGCGTTATGCGTTATGCGTTATGCGTTATGCGTTATGCCTTATGCGTTATGCGTTATGCGTTATGCGTTATGCGTTATGAGTTATGCGTTATGCGTTATGCACCATGCGTTATCCGTTATGCGTTATCCGTTATGCGTTACGCGTTATGCCTTATGCGTTATGCGTTATGCGTTATGCGTTAAGCGTTATACGTTATGCGATATGCGTTATGCGTTATGCGTTATGCGTTATGCGTTATGCGTTATGCGTTATGCGTTATGCGTTATGCGTTATGCGTTATGCGTTATGCGTTATGCGTTATGCGTTATGCGTTATGCGTTATGCGTTATGCGTTATGCGTTATGCGTTATGCGTTATGCGTTATGCGTTATGCGTTATGCGTTATGCGTTATGCGTTATGCGTTAAGCGTTATACGTTATGCGATATGCGTTATGCGTTATGCGTTATGCGTTATGCGTTATGCGTTATGCGTTATGCGTTATGCGTTATGCGTTATGCGTTATGCGTTATGCGTTATGCGTTATGCGTTATGCGTTATGCGTTATGCGTTATGCGTTATGCGTTATGCGTTATGCGTCATGCGTTATCCGTTATGCGTTATGTGTTATGCGTTATGCGTTATGCGTTATGCGTTATGCGTTATGCGTTATGCGTTATGCGTTATGCGTTATGCGTTATGCGTTATGCGTTATGCGTTATGCGTTATGCGTTATGCGTTATGCGTTATGCGTTATGCGTTATGCGTTATGCGTTATGCGTTATGCGTTATGCGTTATGCGTTATGCGATATGCGTTATTCGTTATGCGTTATGCGTTATGCGTTATGCGTTATGCGTTATGCGTTATGCGTTATGCGTTATGCGTTATGCGTTATGCGTTATGCGTTATGCGTTATGCGTTATGCGTTATGCGTTATGCGTTATGCGTTATGCGTTATGCGTCATGCGTTATGCGTTATGCGTTATGCGTTATGCGTTATGCGTTATGCGTTATGCGTTATGCGTTATGCGTTATGCGTTATGCGTTATGCGTTATGCGTTATGCGTTATGCGTTATGCGTTATGCGTTATGCGTTATGCGTTATGCGTTATGCGTTATGCGTTATGCGTTATGCGTTATGCGTTATGCGTTATGCGTTATGCGTTATGCGTTATGCGTTATGCGTTATGCGTTATGCGTTATGCGTTATGCGTTATGCGTTATGCGTTATGCGTTATGCGTTATGCGTTATGCGTTATGCGTTATGCGTTATGCGTTATGCGTTATGCGTTATGCGTTATGCGTTATGCGTTATGCGTTATGCGTTATGCGTTATGCGTTATGCACCATGCGTTATCCGTTATGCGTTATGCGTTATGCGTTATGCGTTATGCGTTATGCGTTATGCGTTATGCGTTATGCGTTATGCGTTATGCGTTATGCGTTATGCGTTATGCGTTATGCGTTATGCGTTATGCGTTATGCGTTATGCGTTATGCGTTATGCGTTATGCGTTATGCGTTATGCGTTATGCGTTATGCGTTATGCGTTATGCGTTATGCGTTATGCGTTATGCGTTATGCGTTATGCGTTATGCGTTATGCGTTATGCGTTATGCGTTATGCGTTATGCGTCATGCGTTATCCGTTATGCGTTATGTGTTATGCGTTATGCGTTATGCGTTATGCGTTATGCGTTATGCGTTATGCGTTATGCGTTATGCGTTATGCGTTATGCGTTATGCGTTATGCGTTATGCGTTATGCGTTATGCGTTATGCGTTATGCGTTATGCGTTATGCGTTATGCGTTATGCGTTATGCGTTATGCGTTATGCGTTATGCGTTATGCGTTATGCGTTATGCGTTACGCGTTACGCGTTATGCATTATGCGTTAAGCGTTATACGTTATGCGATATGCGTTATGCGTTATGTGTTATGCGTTATGCGTTATGCGTTATGCGTTATGCGTTATGCGTTATGCGTTATGCGTTATGCGTTATGCGTTATGCGTTATGCGTTATGCGTTATGCGTTATGCGTTATGCGTTATGCGTTATGCGTTATGCGTTATGCGTTATGCGTTATGCGTTATGCGTTATGCGTTATGCGTTATGCGTTATGCGTTATGCGTTATGCGTTATGCGTTATGCGTTATGCGTTATGCGTTATGCGTTATGCGTTATGCGTTATGCGTTACGCGTTACGCGTTATGCGTTATGCGTTATGCGTTATGCGTTACGCGTTACGCGTTATGCGTTATGCGTTAAGCGTTATACGTTATGCGATATGCGTTATGCGTTATGTGTTATGCGTTATGCGTTATGCGTTATGCGTTATGCGTTATGCGTTATGCGTTATGCGTTATGCGTTATGCGTTATGCGTTATGCGTTATGCGTTATGCGTTATGCGTTATGCGTTATGCGTTATGCGTTATGCGTTATGCGTTATGCGTTATGCGTTATGCGTTATGCGTTATGCGTTATGCGTTATGCGTTAAGCGTTATACGTTATGCGTTATGCGTTATGCGTTATGCGTTATGCGTTATGCGTTATGCGTTATGCGTTATGCGTTATGCGTTATGCGTTATGCGTTATGCGTTATGCGTTATGCGTTATGCGTTATGCGTTATGCGTTATGCGTTATGCGTTATGCGTTACGCGTTACGCGTTATGCGTTATGCGTTAAGCGTTATACGTTATGCGATATGCGTTATGCGTTATGTGTTATGCGTTATGCGTTATGCGTTATGCGTTATGCGTTATGCGTTATGCGTTATGCGTTATGCGTTATGCGTTATGCGTTATGCGTTATGCGTTATGCGTTATGCGTTACGCGTTACGCGTTATGCGTTATGCGTTAAGCGTTATACGTTATGCGATATGCGTTATGCGTTATGCGTTATGCGTTATGACTTTTTCATTGAACGTTATGCGTTATGCGTTATGCGTTATGCGTTATGCGTTATGCGTTATGCGTTATGCGTTATGCGTTATGCGTTATGCGTTATGCGTTATGCGTTATGCGTTATGCGTTATGCGTTATGCGTTATGCGTTATGCGTTATGCGTTATGCGTTATGCGTTACGCGTTACGCGTTATGCGTTATGCGTTAAGCGTTATACGTTATGCGTTATGCGTTATGCGTTATGCGTTATGCGTTATGCGTTATGCGTTATGCGTTATGCGTTATGCGTTATGCGTTATGCGTTATGCGTTATGCGTTATGCGTTATGCGTTATGCGTTATGCGTTATGCGTTATGCGTTATGCGTTATGCGTTACGCGTTACGCGTTATGCGTTATGCGTTAAGCGTTATACGTTATGCGATATGCGTTATGCGTTATGTGTTATGCGTTATGCGTTATGCGTTATGCGTTATGCGTTATGCGTTATGCGTTATGCGTTATGCGTTATGCGTTATGCGTTATGCGTTATGCGTTATGCGTTATGCGTTATGCGTTATGCGTTATGCGTTATGCGTTATGCGTTATGCGTTATGCGTTATGCGTTATGCGTTATGCGTTATGCGTTATGCGTTATGCGTTATGCGTTATGCGTTATGCGTTATGCGTTATGCGTTATGCGTTATGCGTTATGCGTTATGCGTTATGCGTTATGCGTTATGCGTTATGCGTTATGCGTTATGCGTTATGCCTTATGCGTTATGCGTTATGCGTTATGCGTTATGCGATATGCGTTATGCGTTATGCGTTATGCACCATGCGTTATACGTTATGCGTTATCCGTTATGCGTTACGCGTTATGCCTTATGCGTTATGCGTTATGCGTTATGCGTTAAGCGTTATACGTTATGCGATATGCGTTATGCGTTATGCGTTATGCGTTATGCGTTATGCGTTATGCGTTATGCGTTATGCGTTATGCGTTATGCGTTATGCGTTATGCGTTATGCGTTATGCGTTATGCGTTATGCGTTATGCGTTATGCGTTAAGCGTTATACGTTATGCGATATGCGTTATGCGTTATGCGTTATGCGTTATGCGTTATGCGTTATGCGTTATGCGTTATGCGTTATGCGTTATGCGTTATGCGTTATGCGTTATGCGTTATGCGTTATGCGTTATGCGTTATGCGTTATGCGTTATGCGTTATGCGTTATGCGTTATGCGTTATGCGTTATGCGTTATGCGTTATGCGTTATGCGTTATGCGTTATGCGTTATGCGTTATGCGTTATGCGTTATGCGTTATGCGTTATGCGTTATGCGTTATGCGTTATGCGTTATGCGTTATGCGTTATGCGTTATGCGTTATGCGTTATGCGTTATGCGTTATGCGTTATGCGTTATGCGTTATGCGTTATGCGTTATGCGTTATGTGTTATGCGTTATGTGTTATGCGTTGTGCTTTACGGGTTATGCGATATGCGTTATGCGTTATGACTTTTTCATTGAACGTTATGCGTTATGCGTTATGCGTTATGCGTTATGCGTTATGCGTTATGCGTTATGCGTTATGCGTTATGCGTTATGCGTTATGCGTTATGCGTTATGCGTTATGCGTTATGCGTTATGCGTTATGCGTTATGCGTTATGCGTTATGCGTTATGCGTTATGCGTTATGCGTTATGCCTTATGCGTTATGCGTTATGCGTTATGCGTTATGCGTTATGCGTTATGCGTTATGCGTTATGCGTTATGCGTTATGCACCATGCGTTATCCGTTATGCGTTATCCGTTATGCGTTATGCGTTATGCGTTATGCGTTATGCGTTATGCGTTATGCGTTATGCGTTATGCGTTATGCGTTACGCGTTACGCGTTATGCGTTATGCGTTAAGCGTTATACGTTATGCGATATGCGTTATGCGTTATGTGTTATGCGTTATGCGTTATGCGTTATGCGTTATGCGTTATGCGTTATGCGTTATGCGTTATGCGTTATGCGTTATGCGTTATGCGTTATGCGTTATGCGTTATGCGTTATGCGTTATGCGTTATGCGTTATGCGTTATGCGTTATGCGTTATGCGTTATGCGTTATGCGTTATGCGTTACGCGTTACGCGTTATGCGTTATGCGTTATGCGTTATGCGTTACGCGTTACGCGTTATGCGTTATGCGTTAAGCGTTATACGTTATGCGATATGCGTTATGCGTTATGTGTTATGCGTTATGCGTTATGCGTTATGCGTTATGCGTTATGCGTTATGCGTTATGCGTTATGCGTTATGCGTTATGCGTTATGCGTTATGCGTTATGCGTTATGCGTTATGCGTTATGCGTTATGCGTTATGCGTTATGCGTTATGCGTTATGCGTTATGCGTTATGCGTTATGCGTTAAGCGTTATACGTTATGCGTTATGCGTTATGCGTTATGCGTTATGCGTTATGCGTTATGCGTTATGCGTTATGCGTTATGCGTTATGCGTTATGCGTTATGCGTTATGCGTTATGCGTTATGCGTTATGCGTTATGCGTTATGCGTTATGCGTTATGCGTTATGCGTTATGCGTTACGCGTTACGCGTTATGCGTTATGCGTTAAGCGTTATACGTTATGCGATATGCGTTATGCGTTATGTGTTATGCGTTATGCGTTATGCGTTATGCGTTATGCGTTATGCGTTATGCGTTATGCGTTATGCGTTATGCGTTATGCGTTATGCGTTATGCGTTATGCGTTACGCGTTACGCGTTATGCGTTATGCGTTAAGCGTTATACGTTATGCGATATGCGTTATGCGTTATGCGTTATGCGTTATGACTTTTTCATTGAACGTTATGCGTTATGCGTTATGCGTTATGCGTTATGCGTTATGCGTTATGCGTTATGCGTTATGCGTTATGCGTTATGCGTTATGCGTTATGCGTTATGCGTTATGCGTTATGCGTTATGCGTTATGCGTTATGCGTTATGCGTTATGCGTTATGCGTTACGCGTTACGCGTTATGCGTTATGCGTTAAGCGTTATACGTTATGCGTTATGCGTTATGCGTTATGCGTTATGCGTTATGCGTTATGCGTTATGCGTTATGCGTTATGCGTTATGCGTTATGCGTTATGCGTTATGCGTTATGCGTTATGCGTTATGCGTTATGCGTTATGCGTTATGCGTTATGCGTTATGCGTTACGCGTTACGCGTTATGCGTTATGCGTTAAGCGTTATACGTTATGCGATATGCGTTATGCGTTATGTGTTATGCGTTATGCGTTATGCGTTATGCGTTATGCGTTATGCGTTATGCGTTATGCGTTATGCGTTATGCGTTATGCGTTATGCGTTATGCGTTATGCGTTATGCGTTATGCGTTATGCGTTATGCGTTATGCGTTATGCGTTATGCGTTATGCGTTATGCGTTATGCGTTATGCGTTATGCGTTATGCGTTATGCGTTATGCGTTATGCGTTATGCGTTATGCGTTATGCGTTATGCGTTATGCGTTATGCGTTATGCGTTATGCGTTATGCGTTATGCGTTATGCGTTATGCGTTATGCGTTATGCGTTATGCGTTATGCGTTATGCGTTATGCCTTATGCGTTATGCGTTATGCGTTATGCGTTATGCGATATGCGTTATGCGTTATGCGTTATGCACCATGCGTTATACGTTATGCGTTATCCGTTATGCGTTACGCGTTATGCCTTATGCGTTATGCGTTATGCGTTATGCGTTAAGCGTTATACGTTATGCGATATGCGTTATGCGTTATGCGTTATGCGTTATGCGTTATGCGTTATGCGTTATGCGTTATGCGTTATGCGTTATGCGTTATGCGTTATGCGTTATGCGTTATGCGTTATGCGTTATGCGTTATGCGTTATGCGTTATGCGTTATGCGTTATACGTTATGCGATATGCGTTATGCGTTATGCGTTATGCGTTATGCGTTATGCGTTATGCGTTATGCGTTATGCGTTATGCGTTATGCGTTATGCGTTATGCGTTATGCGTTATGCGTTATGCGTTATGCGTTATGCGTTATGCGTTATGCGTTATGCGTTATGCGTTATGCGTTATGCGTTATGCGTTATGCGTTATGCGTTATGCGTTATGCGTTATGCGTTATGCGTTATGCGTTATGCGTTATGCGTTATGCGTTATGCGTTATGCGTTATGCGTTATGCGTTATGCGTTATGCGTTATGCGTTATGCGTTATGCGTTATGCGTTATGCGTTATGCGTTATGCGTTATGCGTTATGCGTTATGCGTTATGCGTTATGCGTTATGCGTTATGTGTTATGCGTTATGTGTTATGCGTTGTGCTTTACGGGTTATGCGATATGCGTTATGCGTTATGACTTTTTCATTGAACGTTATGCGTTATGCGTTATGCGTTATGCGTTATGCGTTATGCGTTATGCGTTATGCGTTATGCGTTATGCGTTATGCGTTATGCGTTATGCGTTATGCGTTATGCGTTATGCGTTATGCGTTATGCGTTATGCGTTATGCGTTATGCGTTATGCGTTATGCGTTATGCGTTATGCGTTATGCCTTATGCGTTATGCGTTATGCGTTATGCGTTATGCGTTATGCGTTATGCGTTATGCGTTATGCGTTATGCGTTATGCACCATGCGTTATCCGTTATGCGTTATCCGTTATGCGTTATGCGTTATGCGTTATGCGTTATGCGTTATGCGTTATGCGTTATGCGTTATGCGTTACGCGTTACGCGTTATGCGTTATGCGTTAAGCGTTATACGTTATGCGATATGCGTTATGCGTTATGTGTTATGCGTTATGCGTTATGCGTTATGCGTTATGCGTTATGCGTTATGCGTTATGCGTTATGCGTTATGCGTTATGCGTTATGCGTTATGCGTTATGCGTTATGCGTTATGCGTTATGCGTTATGCGTTATGCGTTATGCGTTATGCGTTATGCGTTATGCGTTATGCGTTATGCGTTATGCGTTATGCGTTAAGCGTTATACGTTATGCGTTATGCGTTATGCGTTATGCGTTATGCGTTATGCGTTATGCGTTATGCGTTATGCGTTATGCGTTATGCGTTATGCGTTATGCGTTATGCGTTATGCGTTATGCGTTATGCGTTATGCGTTATGCGTTATGCGTTATGCGTTATGCGTTATGCGTTACGCGTTACGCGTTATGCGTTATGCGTTAAGCGTTATACGTTATGCGATATGCGTTATGCGTTATGTGTTATGCGTTATGCGTTATGCGTTATGCGTTATGCGTTATGCGTTATGCGTTATGCGTTATGCGTTATGCGTTATGCGTTATGCGTTATGCGTTATGCGTTATGCGTTACGCGTTACGCGTTATGCGTTATGCGTTAAGCGTTATACGTTATGCGATATGCGTTATGCGTTATGCGTTATGCGTTATGACTTTTTCATTGAACGTTATGCGTTATGCGTTATGCGTTATGCGTTATGCGTTATGCGTTATGCGTTATGCGTTATGCGTTATGCGTTATGCGTTATGCGTTATGCGTTATGCGTTATGCGTTATGCGTTATGCGTTATGCGTTATGCGTTATGCGTTATGCGTTATGCGTTACGCGTTACGCGTTATGCGTTATGCGTTAAGCGTTATACGTTATGCGTTATGCGTTATGCGTTATGCGTTATGCGTTATGCGTTATGCGTTATGCGTTATGCGTTATGCGTTATGCGTTATGCGTTATGCGTTATGCGTTATGCGTTATGCGTTATGCGTTATGCGTTATGCGTTACGCGTTACGCGTTATGCGTTATGCGTTAAGCGTTATACGTTATGCGATATGCGTTATGCGTTATGTGTTATGCGTTATGCGTTATGCGTTATGCGTTATGCGTTATGCGTTATGCGTTATGCGTTATGCGTTATGCGTTATGCGTTATGCGTTATGCGTTATGCGTTATGCGTTATGCGTTATGCGTTATGCGTTATGCGTTATGCGTTATGCGTTATGCGTTATGCGTTATGCGTTATGCGTTATGCGTTATGCGTTATGCGTTATGCGTTATGCGTTATGCGTTATGCGTTATGCGTTATGCGTTATGCGTTATGCGTTATGCGTTATGCGTTATGCGTTATGCGTTATGCGTTATGCGTTATGCGTTATGCGTTATGCGTTATGCGTTATGCGTTATGCGTTATGCCTTATGCGTTATGCGTTATGCGTTATGCGTTATGCGATATGCGTTATGCGTTATGCGTTATGCACCATGCGTTATACGTTATGCGTTATCCGTTATGCGTTACGCGTTATGCCTTATGCGTTATGCGTTATGCGTTATGCGTTAAGCGTTATACGTTATGCGATATGCGTTATGCGTTATGCGTTATGCGTTATGCGTTATGCGTTATGCGTTATGCGTTATGCGTTATGCGTTATGCGTTATGCGTTATGCGTTATGCGTTATGCGTTATGCGTTATGCGTTATGCGTTATGCGTTAAGCGTTATACGTTATGCGATATGCGTTATGCGTTATGCGTTATGCGTTATGCGTTATGCGTTATGCGTTATGCGTTATGCGTTATGCGTTATGCGTTATGCGTTATGCGTTATGCGTTATGCGTTATGCGTTATGCGTTATGCGTTATGCGTTATGCGTTATGCGTTATGCGTTATGCGTTATGCGTTATGCGTTATGCGTTATGCGTTATGCGTTATGCGTTATGCGTTATGCGTTATGCGTTATGCGTTATGCGTTATGCGTTATGCGTTATGCGTTATGCGTTATGCGTTATGCGTTATGCGTTATGCGTTATGCGTTATGCGTTATGCGTTATGCGTTATGCGTTATGCGTTATGCGTTATGCGTTATGCGTTATGCGTTATGCGTTATGCGTTATGTGTTATGCGTTATGTGTTATGCGTTGTGCTTTACGGGTTATGCGATATGCGTTATGCGTTATGACTTTTTCATTGAACGTTATGCGTTATGCGTTATGCGTTATGCGTTATGCGTTATGCGTTATGCGTTATGCGTTATGCGTTATGCGTTATGCGTTATGCGTTATGCGTTATGCGTTATGCGTTATGCGTTATGCGTTATGCGTTATGCGTTATGCGTTATGCGTTATGCGTTATGCGTTATGCGTTATGCGTTATGCGTTATGCCTTATGCGTTATGCGTTATGCGTTATGCGTTATGCGTTATGCGTTATGCGTTATGCGTTATGCGTTATGCACCATGCGTTATCCGTTATGCGTTATCCGTTATGCGTTATGCGTTATGCGTTATGCGTTATGCGTTATGCGTTATGCGTTATGCGTTATGCGGCATGCGTTATGCGTTATGCGTTATGCGTTATGCGTTATGCGTTATGCGTTATGCGTTATGCGTTATGCGTTATGCGTTATGCGTTATGCGTTATGCGTTATGCGTTATGCGTTATGCGTTATGCGTTATGCGTTATGCGTTATGCGTTAAGCGTTATACGTTATGCGATATGCGTTATGCGTTATGCGTTATGCGTTATGCGTTATGCGTTATGCGTTATGCGTTATGCGTTATGCGTTATGCGTTATGCGTTATGCGTTATGCGTTATGCGTTACGCGTTACGCGTTATGCGTTATGCGTTAAGCGTTATACGTTATGCGATATGCGTTATGCGTTATGTGTTATGCGTTATGCGTTATGCGTTATGCGTTATGCGTTATGCGTTATGCGTTATGCGTTATGCGTTATGCGTTATGCGTTATGCGTTATGCGTTATGCGTTATGCGTTATGCGTTATGCGTTATGCGTTATGCGTTATGCGTTATGCGTTATGCGTTATGCGTTATGTGTTATGCGTTATGTGTTATGCGTTGTGCTTTACGGGTTATGCGATATGCGTTATGCGTTATGACTTTTTCATTGAACGTTATGCGTTATGCGTTATGCGTTATGCGTTATGCGTTATGCGTTATGCGTTATGCGTTATGCGTTATGCGTTATGCGTTATGCGTTATGCGTTATGCGTTATGCGTTATGCGTTATGCGTTATGCGTTATGCGTTATGCGTTATGCGTTATGCGTTATGCGTTATGCGTTATGCGTTATGCGTTATGCGTTATGCGTTATGCGTTATGCGTTATGCGTTATGCGTTATGCGTTATGCGTTATGCGTTATGCGTTATGCGTTATGCGTTATGCGTTATGCGTTATGCGTTATGCGTTATGCGTTATGCGTTATGCGTTATGCGTTATGCGTTATGCGTTATGCGTTATGCGTTATGCGTTATGCGTTATGCGTTATGCCTTATGCGTTATGCGTTATGCGTTATGCGTTATGCGTTATGCGTTATGCACCATGCGTTATCCGTTATGCGTTGTCCGTTATGCGTTACGCGTTATGCCTTATGCGTTATGCGTTATGCGTTATGCGTTAAGCGTTATACGTTATGCGATATGCGTTATGCGTTATGCGTTATGCGTTATGCGTTATGCGTTATGCGTTATGCGTTATGCGTTATGCGTTATGCGTTATGCGTTATGCGTTATGCGTTATGCGTTATGCGTTATGCGTTATGCGTTATGCGTTATGCGTTATGCGTTATGCGTTATGCGTTATGCGTTATGCGTTAAGCGTTATACGTTATGCGATATGCGTTATGCGTTATGCGTTATGCGTTATGCGTTATGCGTTATGCGTTATGCGTTATGCGTTATGCGTTATGCGTTATGCGTTATGCGTTACGCGTTACGCGTTATGCGTTATGCGTTAAGCGTTATACGTTATGCGATATGCGTTATGCGTTATGTGTTATGCGTTATGCGTTATGCGTTATGCGTTATGCGTTATGCGTTATGCGTTATGCGTTATGCGTTATGCGTTATGCGTTATGCGTTATGCGTTATGCGTTATGCGTTATGCGTTATGCGTTATGCGTTATGCGTTATGCGTTATGCGTTATGTGTTATGCGTTATGTGTTATGCGTTGTGCTTTACGGGTTATGCGATATGCGTTATGCGTTATGACTTTTTCATTGAACGTTATGCGTTATGCGTTATGCGTTATGCGTTATGCGTTATGCGTTATGCGTTATGCGTTATGCGTTATGCGTTATGCGTTATGCGTTATGCGTTATGCGTTATGCGTTATGCGTTATGCGTTATGCGTTATGCGTTATGCGTTATGCGTTATGCGTTATGCGTTATGCGTTATGCGTTATGCGTTATGCGTTATGCGTTATGCGTTATGCGTTATGCGTTATGCGTTATGCGTTATGCGTTATGCGTTATGCGTTATGCGTTATGCGTTATGCGTTATGCGTTATGCGTTATGCGTTATGCGTTATGCGTTATGCGTTATGCGTTATGCGTTATGCGTTATGCGTTATGCGTTATGCGTTATGCGTTATGCGTTATGCGTTATGCCTTATGCGTTATGCGTTATGCGTTATGCGTTATGCGTTATGCGTTATGCACCATGCGTTATCCGTTATGCGTTGTCCGTTATGCGTTACGCGTTATGCCTTATGCGTTATGCGTTATGCGTTATGCGTTAAGCGTTATACGTTATGCGATATGCGTTATGCGTTATGCGTTATGCGTTATGCGTTATGCGTTATGCGTTATGCGTTATGCGTTATGCGTTATGCGTTATGCGTTATGCGTTATGCGTTATGCGTTATGCGTTATGCGTTATGCGTTATGCGTTATGCGTTATGCGTTATGCGTTATGCGTTATGCGTTAAGCGTTATACGTTATGCGATATGCGTTATGCGTTATGCGTTATGCGTTATGCGTTATGCGTTATGCGATATGCGTTATGCGTTATGCGTTATGCGTTATGCGTTATGCGTTATGCGTTATGCGTTATGCGTTATGCGTTATGCGTCATGCGTTATGCGTTATGCGTTATGCGTTATGCGTTATGCGTTATGCGTTATGCGTTATGCGTTATGCGTCATGCGTTATCCGTTATGCGTTATGTGTTATGCGTTATGCGTTATGCGTTATGCGTTATGCGTTATGCGTTATGCGTTATGCGTTATGCGTTATGCGTTATGCGTTATGCGTTATGCGTTATGCGTTATGCGTTATGCGTTATGCGTTATGCGTTATGCGTTATGCGTTATGCGTTATGCGTTATGCGTTATGCGATATGCGTTATTCGTTATGCGTTATGCGTTATGCGTTATGCGTTATGCGTTATGCGTTATGCGTTATGCGTTATGCGTTATGCGTTATGCGTTATGCGTTATGCGTTATGCGTTATGCGTTATGCGATATGCGTTATGCGTTATGCGTTATGCGTTATGCGTTATGCGTTATGCGTTATGCGTTATGCGTTATGCGTTATGCGTTATGCGTTATGCGTTATGCGTTATGCGTTATGCGTTATGCGTTATGCGTTATGCGTTATGCGTTATGCGTTATTCGTTATGCGTTACGCGTTACGCGTTATGCGTTATGCGTTAAGCGTTATACGTTATGCGATATGCGTTATGCGTTATGTGTTATGCGTTATGCGTTATGCGTTATGCGTTATGCGTTATGCGTTATGCGTTATGCGTTATGCGTTATGCGTTATGCGTTATGCGTTATGCGTTATGCGTTATGCGTTATGCGTTATGCGTTATGCGTTATGTGTTATGCGTTATGTGTTATGCGTTGTGCTTTACGGGTTATGCGATATGCGTTATGCGTTATGACTTTTTCATTGAACGTTATGCGTTATGCGTTATGCGTTATGCGTTATGCGTTATGCGTTATGCGTTATGCGTTATGCGTTATGCGTTATGCGTTATGCGTTATGCGTTATGCGTTATGCGTTATGCGTTATGCGTTATGCGTTATGCGTTATGCGTTATGCGTTATGCGTTATGCGTTATGCGTTATGCGTTATGCGTTATGCGTTATGCGTTATGCGTTATGCGTTATGCGTTATGCGTTATGCGTTATGCGTTATGCGTTATGCGTTATGCGTTATGCGTTATGCGTTATGCGTTATGCGTTATGCGTTATGCGTTATGCGTTATGCGTTATGTGTTATGCGTTATGCGTTATGCGTTATGCGTTATGCGTTATGCGTTATGCGTTATGCGTTATGCGTTATGCGTTATGCGTTATGCGTTATGCGTTATGCGTTATGCGTTATGCGTTATGCGTTATGCGTTATGCGTTACGCGTTACGCGTTATGCGTTATGCGTTAAGCGTTATACGTTATGCGATATGCGTTATGCGTTATGTGTTATGCGTTATGCGTTATGCGTTATGCGTTATGCGTTATGCGTTATGCGTTATGCGTTATGCGTTATGCGTTATGCGTTATGCGTTATGCGTTATGCGTTATGCGTTATGCGTTATGCGTTATGCGTTATGCGTTATGCGTTATGCGTTATGCGTTATGCGTTATGCGTTATGCGTTATGCGTTATGCGTTATGCGTTATGCGTTATGCGTTATGCGTTATGCGTTATGCGTTATGCGTTATGCGTTATGCGTTATGCGTTATGCGTTATGCGTTATGCGTTATGCGTTATGCGTTATGCGTTATGCGTTATGCGTTATGCGTTATGCGTTATGCGTTATGCGTTATGCGTTATGCGTTATGCGTTATGCGTTATGCGTTATGCGTTATGCGTTATGCGTTATGCGTTATGCGTTATGCGTTATGCGTTATGCGTTATGCGTTATGCGTTATGCGTTATGCGTTATGCGTTATGCGTTATGCGTTATGCGTTATGCGTTATGCGTTATGCGTTATGCGTTATGCGTTAAGCGTTATACGTTATGCGTTATGCGTTATGCGTTATGCGTTATGCGTTATGCGTTATGCGTTATGCGTTATGCGTTATGCGTTATGCGTTATGCGTTATGCGTTATGCGTTATGCGTTATGCGTTATGCGTTATGCGTTATGCGTTATGCGTTACGCGTTACGCGTTATGCGTTATGCGTTAAGCGTTATACGTTATGCGATATGCGTTATGCGTTATGTGTTATGCGTTATGCGTTATGCGTTATGCGTTATGCGTTATGCGTTATGCGTTATGCGTTATGCGTTATGCGTTATGCGTTATGCGTTATGCGTTATGCGTTACGCGTTACGCGTTATGCGTTATGCGTTAAGCGTTATACGTTATGCGATATGCGTTATGCGTTATGCGTTATGCGTTATGACTTTTTCATTGAACGTTATGCGTTATGCGTTATGCGTTATGCGTTATGCGTTATGCGTTATGCGTTATGCGTTATGCGTTATGCGTTATGCGTTATGCGTTATGCGTTATGCGTTATGCGTTATGCGTTATGCGTTATGCGTTATGCGTTATGCGTTACGCGTTACGCGTTATGCGTTATGCGTTAAGCGTTATACGTTATGCGTTATGCGTTATGCGTTATGCGTTATGCGTTATGCGTTATGCGTTATGCGTTATGCGTTATGCGTTATGCGTTATGCGTTATGCGTTATGCGTTATGCGTTATGCGTTATGCGTTATGCGTTATGCGTTATGCGTTATGCGTTACGCGTTACGCGTTATGCGTTATGCGTTAAGCGTTATACGTTATGCGATATGCGTTATGCGTTATGTGTTATGCGTTATGCGTTATGCGTTATGCGTTATGCGTTATGCGTTATGCGTTATGCGTTATGCGTTATGCGTTATGCGTTATGCGTTATGCGTTATGCGTTATGCGTTATGCGTTATGCGTTATGCGTTATGCGTTATGCGTTATGCGTTATGCGTTATGCGTTATGCGTTATGCGTTATGCGTTATGCGTTATGCGTTATGCGTTATGCGTTATGCGTTATGCGTTATGCGTTATGCGTTATGCGTTATGCGTTATGCGTTATGCGTTATGCGTTATGCGTTATGCGTTATGCGTTATGCCTTATGCGTTATGCGTTATGCGTTATGCGTTATGCGTTATGCGATATGCGTTATGCGTTATGCGTTATGCACCATGCGTTATACGTTATGCGTTATCCGTTATGCGTTACGCGTTATGCCTTATGCGTTATGCGTTATGCGTTATGCGTTAAGCGTTATACGTTATGCGATATGCGTTATGCGTTATGCGTTATGCGTTATGCGTTATGCGTTATGCGTTATGCGTTATGCGTTATGCGTTATGCGTTATGCGTTATGCGTTATGCGTTATGCGTTATGCGTTATGCGTTATGCGTTATGCGTTATGCGTTATGCGTTATGCGTTATGCGTTATGCGTTAAGCGTTATACGTTATGCGATATGCGTTATGCGTTATGCGTTATGTGTTATGCGTTATGTGTTATGCGTTGTGCTTTACGGGTTATGCGATATGCGTTATGCGTTATGACTTTTTCATTGAACGTTATGCGTTATGCGTTATGCGTTATGCGTTATGCGTTATGCGTTATGCGTTATGCGTTATGCGTTATGCGTTATGCGTTATGCGTCATGCGTTATGCGTTATGCGTTCTGCGTTATGCGTCATGCGTTATGCGTTATGCGTTATGCGTTATGCGTTATGCGTTATGCGTTATGCGTTATGCGTTATGCGTTATGCGTTATGCGTTATGCGTTATGCGTGATGCGTTATGCGTTATGCGTTATGCGTTATGCGTTATGCGTTATGCGTTATGCGTTATGCGTTATGCGTTATGCGTTATGCGTTATGCGTTATGCGTTATGCGTTATGCGTTATGCGTTATGCGTTATGCGTTATGCGTTATGCGTTATGCGTTATGCGTTATGCGTTATGCGTTATGCGTTATGCGTTATGCGTTATGCGTTATGCGTTATGCGTTATGCGTTATGCGTTATGCGTTATGCGTTATGCGTTACGCGTTATGCGTTATGCGTTACGCGGTACGCGTTATGCGTTATGCGTTATGCGTTAAGCGTTATACGTTATGCGATATGCGTTATGCGTTATGTGTTATGCGTTATGCGTTATGCGTTATGCGTTATGCGTTATGCGTTATGCGTTATGCGTTATGTGTTATGCGTTATGCGTTATGTGTTATGCGTTGTGCTTTACGGGTTATGCGATATGCGTTCTGCGTTATGACTTTTTCATTGAACGTTATGCGTTATGCGATATGCGTTATGCGTTATGCGTTATGCGTTATGCGTTATGCGTTATGCGTTATGCGTTATGCGTTATGCGTTATGCGTTATGCGTTATGCGTTATGCGTTATGCGTTATGCGTTATGCGTTATGCGTTATGCGTTATGCGTTATGCGTTATGCGTTATGCGTTATGCGTTATGCGTTATGCGTTATGCGTTATGCGTTATGCGTTATGCGTTATGCGTTATGCGTTATGCGTTATGCGTTATGCGTTATGCGTTATGCGTTATGCGTTATGCGTTATGCGTTATGCGTTATGCGTTATGCGTTATGCGTTATGCGTTATGCGTTATGCGTTATGCGTTATGCGTTATGCGTTATGCGTTATGCGTTATGCGTTATGCGTTATGCGTTATGCGTTATGCGTTATGCGTTATGCGTTATGCGTTATGCGTTATGCGTTATGCGTTATGCGTTATGCGTTATGCGTTATGCGTTATGCGTTATGCGTTATGCGTTATGCGTTATGCGTTATGCGTTATGCGTTATGCGTTATGCGTTATGCGTTATGCGTTATGCGTTATGCGTTATGCGTTATGCGTTATGCGTTATGCGTTATGCGTTATGCGTTATGCGTTATGCGTTATGCGTTATGCGTTATGCGTTATGCGTTATGCGTTATGCGTTATGCGTTATGCGTTATGCGTTATGCGTTATGCGTTATGCGTTCTGCGTTATGCGTCATGCGTTATGCGTTATGCGTTATGCGTTATGCGTTATGCGTTATGCGTTATGCGTTATGCGTTATGCGTTATGCGTTATGCGTTATGCGTTATGCGTTATGCGTTATGCGTTATGCGTTATGCGTTATGCGTTATGCGTTATGCGTTATGCGTTATGCGTTATGCGTTATGCGTTATGCGTTATGCGTTATGCGTTATGCGTTATGCGTTATGCGTTATGCGTTATGCGTTATGCGTTATGCGTTATGCGTTATGCGTTATGCGTTATGCGTTCTGCGTTATGCGTCATGCGTTATGCGTTATGCGTTATGCGTTATGCGTTATGCGTTATGCGTTATGCGTTATGCGTTATGCGTTATGCGTTATGCGTTATGCGTTATGCGTTATGCGTTATGCGTTATGCGTTATGCGTTATGCGTTATGCGTTATGCGTTATGCGTTATGCGTTATGCGTTATGCGTTATGCGTTATGCGTTATGCGTTATGCGTTATGCGTTATGCGTTATGCGTTATGCGTTATGCGTTATGCGTTATGCGTTATGCGTTATGCGTTATGCGTTATGCGTTATGCGTTATGCGTTATGCGTTATGCGTTATGCGTTATGCGTTATGCGTTATGCGTTATGCGTTATGCGTTATGCGTTATGCGTTATGCGTTATGCGTTCTGCGTTATGCGTCATGCGTTATGCGTTATGCGTTATGCGTTATGCGTTATGCGTTATGCGTTATGCGTTATGCGTTATGCGTTATGCGTTATGCGTTATGCGTTATGCGTTATGCGTTATGCGTTATGCGTTATGCGTTATGCGTTATGCGTTATGCGTTATGCGTTATGCGTTATGCGTTATGCGTTATGCGTTATGCGTTATGCGTTATGCGTTATGCGTTATGCGTTATGCGTTATGCGTTATGCGTTATGCGTCATGCGTTATGCGTTATGCGTTCTGCGTTATGCGTCATGCGTTATGCGTTATGCGTTATGCGTTATGCGTTATGCGTTATGCGTTATGCGTTATGCGTTATGCGTTATGCGTTATGCGTTATGCGTTATGCGTGATGCGTTATGCGTTATGCGTTATGCGTTATGCGTTATGCGTTATGCGTTATGCGTTATGCGTTATGCGTTATGCGTTATGCGTTATGCGTTATGCGTTATGCGTTATGCGTTATGCGTTATGCGTTATGCGTTATGCGTTATGCGTTATGCGTTATGCGTTATGCGTTATGCGTTATGCGTTATGCGTTATGCGTTATGCGTTATGCGTTATGCGTTATGCGTTATGCGTTATGCGTTATGCGTTATGCGTTATGCGTTATGCGTTATGCGTTATGCGTTATGCGTTATGCGTTATGCGTTATGCGTTATGCGTTATGCGTTATGCGTTATGCGTTATGCGTTATGCGTTATGCGTTATGCGTTATGCGTTATGCGTTATGCGTTATGCGTTATGCGTTATGCGTTATGCGTTATGCGTTATGCGTTACGCGTTATGCGTTATGCGTTACGCGTTACGCGTTATGCGTTATGCGTTATGCGTTAAGCGTTATACGTTATGCGATATGCGTTATGCGTTATGTGTTATGCGTTATGCGTTATGCGTTATGCGTTATGCGTTATGCGTTATGCGTTATGCGTTATGCGTTATGTGTTATGCGTTATGCGTTATGTGTTATGCGTTGTGCTTTACGGGTTATGCGATATGCGTTCTGCGTTATGACTTTTTCATTGAACGTTATGCGTTATGCGATATGCGTTATGCGTTATGCGTTATGCGTTATGCGTTATGCGTTATGCGTTATGCGTTATGCGTTATGCGTTATGCGTTATGCGTTATGTGTTATGCGTTATGCGTTATGCGTTATGCGTTATGCGTTATGCGTTATGCGTTATGCGTTATGCGTTATGCGTTATGCGTTATGCGTTATGCGTTATGCGTTATGCGTTATGCGTTATGCGTTATGCGTTATGCGTTATGCGTTATGCGTTATGCGTTATGCGTTATGCGTTATGCGTTATGCGTTATGCGTTATGCGTTATGCGTTATGCGTTATGCGTTATGCGTTATGCGTTATGCGTTATGTGTTATGCGTTATGCGTTATGTGTTATGCGTTGTGCTTTACGGGTTATGCGATATGCGTTCTGCGTTATGACTTTTTCATTGAACGTTATGCGTTATGCGATATGCGTTATGCGTTATGCGTTATGCGTTATGCGTTATGCGTTATGCGTTATGCGTTATGCGTTATGCGTTATGCGTTATGCGTTATGCGTTATGCGTTATGCGTTATGCGTTATGCGTTATGCGTTATGCGTTATGCGTTATGCGTTATGCGTTATGCGTTATGTGTTATGCGTTATGCGTTATGTGTTATGCGTTGTGCTTTACGGGTTATGCGATATGCGTTCTGCGTTATGCGTTATGCGTTATGCGTTATGCGTTATGCGTTATGTGTTATGCGTTATGCGTTATGCGTTATGCGTTATGCGTTATGCGTTATGCGTTATGCGTTATGCGTTATGCGTTATGCGTTATGCGTTATGCGTTATGCGTTATGCGTTATGCGTTATGCGTTATGCGTTATGCGTTATGCGTTATGCGTTATGCGTTACGCGTTACGCGTTATGCGTTATGCGTTAAGCGTTATACGTTATGCGTTATGCGTTATGCGTTATGCGTTATGCGTTATGCGTTATGCGTTATGCGTTATGCGTTATGCGTTATGCGTTATGCGTTATGCGTTATGCGTTATGCGTTATGCGTTATGCGTTATGCGTTATGCGTTATGCGTTATGCGTTATGCGTTACGCGTTACGCGTTATGCGTTATGCGTTAAGCGTTATACGTTATGCGATATGCGTTATGCGTTATGTGTTATGCGTTATGCGTTATGCGTTATGCGTTATGCGTTATGCGTTATGCGTTATGCGTTATGCGTTATGCGTTATGCGTTATGCGTTATGCGTTATGCGTTATGCGTTATGCGTTATGCGTTATGCGTTATGCGTTATGCGTTATGCGTTATGCGTTATGCGTTATGCGTTATGCGTTATGCGTTATGCGTTATGCGTTATGCGTTATGCGTTATGCGTTATGCGTTATGCGTTATGCGTTATGCGTTATGCGTTATGCGTTATGCGTTATGCGTTATGCGTTATGCGTTATGCGTTATGCGTTATGCGTTATGCCTTATGCGTTATGCGTTATGCGTTATGCGTTATGCGTTATGCGATATGCGTTATGCGTTATGCGTTATGCACCATGCGTTATACGTTATGCGTTATCCGTTATGCGTTACGCGTTATGCCTTATGCGTTATGCGTTATGCGTTATGCGTTAAGCGTTATACGTTATGCGATATGCGTTATGCGTTATGCGTTATGCGTTATGCGTTATGCGTTATGCGTTATGCGTTATGCGTTATGCGTTATGCGTTATGCGTTATGCGTTATGCGTTATGCGTTATGCGTTATGCGTTATGCGTTATGCGTTATGCGTTATGCGTTATGCGTTATGCGTTATGCGTTAAGCGTTATACGTTATGCGATATGCGTTATGCGTTATGCGTTATGTGTTATGCGTTATGTGTTATGCGTTGTGCTTTACGGGTTATGCGATATGCGTTATGCGTTATGACTTTTTCATTGAACGTTATGCGTTATGCGTTATGCGTTATGCGTTATGCGTTATGCGTTATGCGTTATGCGTTATGCGTTATGCGTTATGCGTTATGCGTCATGCGTTATGCGTTATGCGTTCTGCGTTATGCGTCATGCGTTATGCGTTATGCGTTATGCGTTATGCGTTATGCGTTATGCGTTATGCGTTATGCGTTATGCGTTATGCGTTATGCGTTATGCGTTATGCGTGATGCGTTATGCGTTATGCGTTATGCGTTATGCGTTATGCGTTATGCGTTATGCGTTATGCGTTATGCGTTATGCGTTATGCGTTATGCGTTATGCGTTATGCGTTATGCGTTATGCGTTATGCGTTATGCGTTATGCGTTATGCGTTATGCGTTATGCGTTATGCGTTATGCGTTATGCGTTATGCGTTATGCGTTATGCGTTATGCGTTATGCGTTATGCGTTATGCGTTATGCGTTATGCGTTATGCGTTACGCGTTATGCGTTATGCGTTACGCGGTACGCGTTATGCGTTATGCGTTATGCGTTAAGCGTTATACGTTATGCGATATGCGTTATGCGTTATGTGTTATGCGTTATGCGTTATGCGTTATGCGTTATGCGTTATGCGTTATGCGTTATGCGTTATGTGTTATGCGTTATGCGTTATGTGTTATGCGTTGTGCTTTACGGGTTATGCGATATGCGTTCTGCGTTATGACTTTTTCATTGAACGTTATGCGTTATGCGATATGCGTTATGCGTTATGCGTTATGCGTTATGCGTTATGCGTTATGCGTTATGCGTTATGCGTTATGCGTTATGCGTTATGCGTTATGCGTTATGCGTTATGCGTTATGCGTTATGCGTTATGCGTTATGCGTTATGCGTTATGCGTTATGCGTTATGCGTTATGCGTTATGCGTTATGCGTTATGCGTTATGCGTTATGCGTTATGCGTTATGCGTTATGCGTTATGCGTTATGCGTTATGCGTTATGCGTTATGCGTTATGCGTTATGCGTTATGCGTTATGCGTTATGCGTTATGCGTTATGCGTTATGCGTTATGCGTTATGCGTTATGCGTTATGCGTTATGCGTTATGCGTTATGCGTTATGCGTTATGCGTTATGCGTTATGCGTTATGCGTTATGCGTTATGCGTTATGCGTTATGCGTTATGCGTTATGCGTTATGCGTTATGCGTTATGCGTTATGCGTTATGCGTTATGCGTTATGCGTTATGCGTTATGCGTTATGCGTTATGCGTTATGCGTTATGCGTTATGCGTTATGCGTTATGCGTTATGCGTTATGCGTTATGCGTTATGCGTTACGCGTTATGCGTTATGCGTTACGCGTTACGCGTTATGCGTTATGCGTTATGCGTTAAGCGTTATACGTTATGCGATATGCGTTATGCGTTATGTGTTATGCGTTATGCGTTATGCGTTATGCGTTATGCGTTATGCGTTATGCGTTATGCGTTATGCGTTATGCGTTATGCGTTATGTGTTATGCGTTATGCGTTATGTGTTATGCGTTGTGCTTTACGGGTTATGCGATATGCGTTCTGCGTTATGACTTTTTCATTGAACGTTATGCGTTATGCGATATGCGTTATGCGTTATGCGTTATGCGTTATGCGTTATGCGTTATGCGTTATGCGTTATGCGTTATGCGTTATGCGTTATGTGTTATGCGTTATGCGTTATGCGTTATGCGTTATGCGTTATGCGTTATGCGTTATGCGTTATGCGTTATGCGTTATGCGTTATGCGTTATGCGTTATGCGTTATGCGTTATGCGTTATGCGTTATGCGTTATGCGTTATGCGTTATGCGTTATGCGTTATGCGTTATGCGTTATGCGTTATGCGTTATGCGTTATGCGTTATGCGTTATGCGTTATGCGTTATGCGTTATGCGTTATGCGTTATGCGTTATGCGTTATGCGTTATGCGTTATGCGTTATGCGTTATGCGTTATGCGTTATGCGTTATGCGTTATGCGTTATGCGTTATGCGTTATGCGTTATGCGTTATGCGTTATGCGTTATGCGTTATGCGTTATGCGTTATGCGTTATGCGTTGTGCGTTGTGCGTTGTGCGTTATACGTTCTGCGTTGTGCGTTTGCGTTATGCGTTATGCGTTATGCGTTATGCGTTATGCGTTATGCGTTATGCGTTATGCGTTATGCGTTATGGGTTATGCGTTATGCGTTATGCGTTATGCGTTATGCGTTATGCGTTATGCGTTATGCGTTATGCGTTATGCGTTATGCGTTATGCGTTATGCGTTATGCGTTATGCGTTATGCGTTATGCGTTATGCGTTATGCGTTATGCGTTATGCGTCATGCGTCATGCGTTATGCGTCATGCGTCATGCGTCATGCGTCATGCGTTATGCGTTATGCGTTATGCGTTATGCGTTATGCGTTATGCGTTATGCGTTATGCGTTATGCGTTATGCGTTATGCGTTATGCGTTATGCGTTATGCGTTATGCGTTATGCGTTATGCGTTATGCGTTATGCGTTATGCGTTACGCGTTATGCGTTATGCGTTACGCGGTACGCGTTATGCGTTATGCGTTATGCGTTAAGCGTTATACGTTATGCGATATGCGTTATGCGTTATGTGTTATGCGTTATGCGTTATGCGTTATGCGTTATGCGTTATGCGTTATGCGTTATGCGTTATGTGTTATGCGTTATGCGTTATGTGTTATGCGTTGTGCTTTACGGGTTATGCGATATGCGTTCTGCGTTATGACTTTTTCATTGAACGTTATGCGTTATGCGATATGCGTTATGCGTTATGCGTTATGCGTTATGCGTTATGCGTTATGCGTTATGCGTTATGCGTTATGCGTTATGCGTTATGCGTTATGCGTTATGCGTTATGCGTTATGCGTTATGCGTTATGCGTTATGCGTTATGCGTTATGCGTTATGCGTTATGCGTTATGCGTTATGCGTTATGCGTTATGCGTTATGCGTTATGCGTTATGCGTTATGCGTTATGCGTTATGCGTTATGCGTTATGCGTTATGCGTTATGCGTTATGCGTTATGCGTTATGCGTTATGCGTTATGCGTTATGCGTTATGCGTTATGCGTTATGCGTTATGCGTTATGCGTTATGCGTTATGCGTTATGCGTTATGCGTTATGCGTTATGCGTTATGCGTTATGCGTTATGCGTTATGCGTTATGCGTTATGCGTTATGCGTTATGCGTTATGCGTTATGCGTTATGCGTTATGCGTTATGCGTTATGCGTTATGCGTTATGCGTTATGCGTTATGCGTTATGCGTTATGCGTTATGCGTTATGCGTTATGCGTTATGCGTTATGCGTTATGCGTTATGCGTTATGCGTTATGCGTTATGCGTTATGCGTTATGCGTTATGCGTTATGCGTTATGCGTTATGCGTTATGCGTTATGCGTTATGCGTTATGCGTTATGCGTTATGCGTTATGCGTTATGCGTTATGCGTTATGCGTTATGCGTTATGCGTTATGCGTTATGCGTTATGCGTTATGCGTATGCGTTATGCGTTATGCGTTATGCGTTATGCGTTATGCGTCATGCGTTATGCGTTATGCGTTATGCGTTATGCGTTATGCGTTATGCGTTATGCGTTATGCGTTATGCGTTATGCGTTATGCGTTATGCGTTATGCGTTATGCGTTATGCGTTATGCGTTATGCGTTATGCGTTATGCGTTATGCGTTATGCGTTATGCGTTATGCGTTATGCGTTATGCGTTATGCGTTATGCGTTATGCGTTATGCGTTATGCGTTATGCGTTATGCGTTATGCGTTATGCGTTATGCGTTATGCGTTATGCGTTATGCGTTATGCGTTCTGCGTTATGCGTCATGCGTTATGCGTTATGCGTTATGCGTTATGCGTTATGCGTTATGCGTTATGCGTTATGCGTTATGCGTTATGCGTTATGCGTTATGCGTTATGCGTTATGCGTTATGCGTTATGCGTTATGCGTTATGCGTTATGCGTTATGCGTTATGCGTTATGCGTTATGCGTTATGCGTTATGCGTTATGCGTTATGCGTTATGCGTTATGCGTTATGCGTTATGCGTTATGCGTTATGCGTTATGCGTTATGCGTTATGCGTTATGCGTTATGCGTTATGCGTTATGCGTTATGCGTTATGCGTTATGCGTTATGCGTTATGCGTTATGCGTTATGCGTTATGCGTTATGCGTTATGCGTTATGCGTTCTGCGTTATGCGTCATGCGTTATGCGTTATGCGTTATGCGTTATGCGTTATGCGTTATGCGTTATGCGTTATGCGTTATGCGTTATGCGTTATGCGTTATGCGTTATGCGTTATGCGTTATGCGTTATGCGTTATGCGTTATGCGTTATGCGTTATGCGTTATGCGTTATGCGTTATGCGTTATGCGTTATGCGTTATGCGTTATGCGTTATGCGTTATGCGTTATGCGTTATGCGTTATGCGTTATGCGTTATGCGTCATGCGTTATGCGTTATGCGTTCTGCGTTATGCGTCATGCGTTATGCGTTATGCGTTATGCGTTATGCGTTATGCATTATGCGTTATGCGTTATGCGTTATGCGTTATGCGTTATGCGTTATGCGTTATGCGTGATGCGTTATGCGTTATGCGTTATGCGTTATGCGTTATGCGTTATGCGTTATGCGTTATGCGTTATGCGTTATGCGTTATGCGTTATGCGTTATGCGTTATGCGTTATGCGTTATGCGTTATGCGTTATGCGTTATGCGTTATGCGTTATGCGTTATGCGTTATGCGTTATGCGTTATGCGTTATGCGTTATGCGTTATGCGTTATGCGTTATGCGTTATGCGTTATGCGTTATGCGTTATGCGTTATGCGTTATGCGTTATGCGTTATGCGTTATGCGTTATGCGTTATGCGTTATGCGTTATGCGTTATGCGTTATGCGTTATGCGTTATGCGTTATGCGTTATGCGTTATGCGTTATGCGTTATGCGTTATGCGTTATGCGTTATGCGTTATGCGTTATGCGTTATGCGTTATGCGTTATGCGTTATGCGTTACGCGTTATGCGTTATGCGTTACGCGTTACGCGTTATGCGTTATGCGTTATGCGTTAAGCGTTATACGTTATGCGATATGCGTTATGCGTTATGTGTTATGCGTTATGCGTTATGCGTTATGCGTTATGCGTTATGCGTTATGCGTTATGCGTTATGCGTTATGTGTTATGCGTTATGCGTTATGTGTTATGCGTTATGCGTTATGCGTTATGCGTTATGCGTTATGCGTTATGCGTTATGCGTTATGCGTTATGCGTTATGCGTTATGCGTTATGCGTTATGCGTTATGCGTTATGCGTTATGCGTTATGCGTTATGCGTTATGCGTTATGCGTTATGCGTTATGCGTTATGTGTTATGCGTTATGCGTTATGCGTTATGCGTTATGCGTTATGCGTTATGCGTTATGCGTTATGCGTTATGCGTTATGCGTTATGCGTTATGCGTTATGCGTTATGCGTTATGCGTTATGCGTTATGCGTTATGCGTTATGCGTTATGCGTTATGCGTTATGCGTTATGCGTTATGCGTTATGCGTTATGCGTTATGCGTTATGCGTTATGCGTTATGTGTTATGCGTTATGCGTTATGTGTTATGCGTTGTGCTTTACGGTAGCGTTATGTGCGATATGCGTTCTGCGTTATGACTTTTTCATTGAACGTTATGCGTTATGCGATATGCGTTATGCGTTATGCGTTATGCGTTATGCGTTATGCGTTATGCGTTATGCGTTATGCGTTATGCGTTATGCGTTATGCGTTATGCGTTATGCGTTATGCGTTATGCGTTATGCGTTATGCGTTATGCGTTATGCGTTATGCGTTATGCGTTATGTGTTATGCGTTATGCGTTATGTGTTATGCGTTGTGCTTTACGGGTTATGCGATATGCGTTCTGCGTTATGACTTTTTCATTGAACGTTATGCGTTATGCGATATGCGTTATGCGTTATGCGTTATGCGTTATGCGTTATGCGTTATGCGTTATGCGTTATGCGTTATGCGTTATGCGTTATGCGTTATGCGTTATGCGTTATGCGTTATGCGTTATGCGTTATGCGTTATGCGTTATGCGTTATGCGTTATGCGTTATGCGTTATGCGTTATGCGTTATGCGTTATGCGTTATGCGTTATGCGTTATGCGTTATGCGTTATGCGTTATGCGTTATGCGTTATGCGTTATGCGTTATGCGGTATGCGTTATGCGTTATGCGTTATGCGTTATGCGTTATGCGTTATGCGTTATGCGTTATGCGTTATGCGTTATGCGTTATGCGTTATGCGTTATGCGTTATGCGTTATGCGTTATGCGTTATGCGTTATACGTTATGCGTTATGCGTTATGCGTTATGCGTTATGCGTTATGCGTTATGCGTTATGCGTTATGCGTTATGCGTTATGCGTTATGCGTTATGCGTTATGCGTTATGCGTTATGCGTTATGCGTTATGCGTTATGCGTTATGCGTTATGCGTTATGCGTTATGCGTTATGCGTTATGCGTTATGCGTTATGCGTTATGCGTTACGCGTTATGCGTTATGCGTTACGCGTTACGCGTTATGCGTTATGCGTTATGCGTTAAGCGTTATACGTTATGCGATATGCGTTATGCGTTATGTGTTATGCGTTATGCGTTATGCGTTATGCGTTATGCGTTATGCGTTATGCGTTATGCGTTATGCGTTATGCGTTATGCGTTATGTGTTATGCGTTATGCGTTATGTGTTATGCGTTGTGCTTTACGGTTATGCGATATGCGTTCTGCGTTATGACTTTTTCATTGAACGTTATGCGTTATGCGATATGCGTTATGCGTTATGCGTTATGCGTTATGCGTTATGCGTTATGCGTTATGCGTTATGCGTTATGCGTTATGCGTTATGTGTTATGCGTTATGCGTTATGCGTTATGCGTTATGCGTTATGCGTTATGCGTTATGCGTTATGCGTTATGCGTTATGCGTTATGCGTTATGCGTTATGCGTTATGCGTTATGCGTTATGCGTTATGCGTTATGCGTTATGCGTTATGCGTTATGCGTTATGCGTTATGCGTTATGCGTTATGCGTTATGCGTTATGCGTTATGCGTTATGCGTTATGCGTTATGCGTTATGCGTTATGCGTTATGCGTTATGCGTTATGCGTTATGCGTTATGCGTTATGCGTTATGCGTTATGCGTTATGCGTTATGCGTTATGCGTTATGCGTTATGCGTTATGCGTTATGCGTTATGCGTTATGCGTTATGCGTTATGCGTTATGCGTTATGCGTTATGCGTTATGCGTTGTGCGTTGTGCGTTGTGCGTTATACGTTCTGCGTTATGCGTTTGCGTTATGCGTTATGCGTTATGCGTTATGCGTTATGCGTTATGCGTTATGCGTTATGCGTTATGGGTTATGCGTTATGCGTTATGCGTTATGCGTTATGCGTTATGCGTTATGCGTTATGCGTTATGCGTTATGCGTTATGCGTTATGCGTTATGCGTTATGCGTTATGCGTTATGCGTTATGCGTTATGCGTTATGCGTTATGCGTCATGCGTCATGCGTTATGCGTCATGCGTCATGCGTCATGCGTCATGCGTTATGCGTTATGCGTTATGCGTTATGCGTTATGCGTTATGCGTTATGCGTTATGCGTTATGCGTTATGCGTTATGCGTTATGCGTTATGCGTTATGCGTTATGCGTTATGCGTTATGCGTTATGCGTTATGCGTTATGCGTTATGCGTTATGCGTTATGCGTTATGCGTTATGCGTTATGCGTTATGCGTTATGCGTTATGCGTTATGCGTTATGCGTTATGCGTTATGCGTTATGCGTTATGCGTTATGCGTTATGCGTTATGCGTTATGCGTTATGCGTTATGCGTTATGCGTTATGCGTTATGCGTTATGCGTTATGCGTTATGCGTTATGCGTTATGCGTTATGCGTTATGCGTTATGCGTTATGCGTTATGCGTTATGCGTTATGCGTTATGCGTTATGCGTTATGCGTTATGCGTTATGCGTTATGCGTTATGCGTTATGCGTTATGCGTTATGCGTTATGCGTTATGCGTTATGCGTTATGCGTTATGCGTTATGCGTTATGCGTTATGCGTTATGCGTTATGCGTTATGCGTTATGCGTTATGCGTTATGCGTTATGCGTTATGCGTTATGCGTTATGCGTTATGCGTTATGCGTTATGCGTTATGCGTTATGCGTTATGCGTTATGCGTTATGCGTTATGCGTTATGCGTTATGCGTTATGCGTTATGCGTTATGCGTTATGCGTTATGCGTTATGCGTTATGCGTTATGCGTTATGCGTTATGCGTTATGCGTTATGCGTTATGCGTTATGCGTTATGCGTTATGCGTTATGCGTTATGCGTTATGCGTTATGCGTTATGCGTTATGCGTTATGCGTTATGCGTTATGCGTTATGCGTTATGCGTTATGCGTTATGCGTTATGCGTTATGCGTTATGCGTTATGCGTTATGCGTTATGCGTTATGCGTTATGCGTTATGCGTTATGCGTTATGCGTTATGCGTTATGCGTTATGCGTTATGCGTTATGCGTTATGCGTTATGCGTTATGCGTTATGCGTTATGCGTTATGCGTTATGCGTTATGCGTTATGCGTTATGCGTTATGCGTTATGCGTTATGCGTTATGCGTTATGCGTTATGCGTTATGCGTTATGCGTTATGCGTTATGCGTTATGCGTTATGCGTTATGCGTTATGCGTTATGCGTTATGCGTTATGCGTTATGCGTTATGCGTTATGCGTTATGCGTTATGCGTTATGCGTTATGCGTTATGCGTTATGCGTTATGCGTTATGCGTTATGCGTTATGCGTTATGCGTTATGCGTTATGCGTTATGCGTTATGCGTTATGCGTTATGCGTTATGCGTTATGCGTTATGCGTTATGCGTTATGCGTTATGCGTTATGCGTTATGCGTTATGCGTTATGCGTTATGCGTTATGTGTTATGCGATATGCGTTATGCGTTATGTGTTATGCGTTATGCGTTATGCGTTATGCGTTATGCGTTATGCGTTATGCGTTATGCGTTATGCGTTATGCGTTATGCGTTATGCGTTATGCGTTATGCGTTATGCGTTATGCGTTATGCGTTATGCGTTATGCGTTATGCGTTATGCGTTATGCGTTATGCGTTATGCGTTATGCGTTATGCGTTATGCGTTATGCGTTATGCGTTATGCGTTATGCGTTATGCGTTATGCGTTATGCGTTATGCGTTATGCGTTATGCGTTATGCGTTATGCGTTATGCGTTATGCGTTATGCGTTATGCGTTATGCGTTATGCGTTATGCGTTATGTGTTATGCGATATGCGTTATGCGTTATGTGTTATGCGTTATGCGTTATGCGTTATGCGTTATGCGTTATGCGTTATGCGTTATGCGTTATGCGTTATGCGTTATGCGTTATGCGTTATGCGTTATGCGTTATGCGTTATGTGTTATGCGTTATGTGTTATGCGTTGTGCTTTACGGGTTATGCGATATGCGTTATGCGTTATGACTTTTTCATTGAACGTTATGCGTTATGCGTTATGCGTTATGCGTTATGCGTTATGCGTTATGCGTTACGCGTTATGCGTTATGCGTTATGCGTTATGCGTTATGCGTTATGCGTTATGCGTTATGCGTTATGCGTTATGCGTTATGCGTTATGCGTTATGCGTTATGCGTTATGCGTTATGCGTTATGCGTTATGCGTTATGCGTTATGCGTTATGCGTTATGCACCATGCGTTATCCGTGATGCGTTATCCGTTATGCGTTACGCGTTATGCCTTATGCGTTATGCGTTATGCGTTATGCGTTATGCGTTAAGCGTTATACGTTATGCGATATGCGTTATGCGTTATGCGTTATGCGTTATGCGTTATGCGTTATGCGTTATGCGTTATGCGTTATGCGTTATGCGTTATGCGTTATGCGTTATGCGTTATGCGTTATGCGTTATGCGTTATGCGTTATGCGTTATGCGTTATGCGTTATGCGTTATGCGTTATGCGTTATGCGTTATGCGTTATGCGTTATGCGTTATGCGTTATGCGTTATGCGTTATGCGTTATGCGTTATGCGTTATGCGTTATGCGTTATGCGTTATGCGTTATGCGTTATGCGTTATGCGTTATGCGTTATGCGTTATGCGTTATGCGTTATGCGTTATGCGTTATGCGTTATGCGTTATGCGTTATGCGTTATGCGTTATGCGTTATGCGTTATGCGTTATGCGTTATGCGTTATGCGTTATGCGTTATGCGTTATGCGTTATGCGTTATGCGTTATGCGTTATGCGTTATGCTTTATGCGTTATGCGTTATGCGTTATGCGTTATGCGTTATGCGTTATGCGTTATGTGTTATGCGTTATGTGTTATGCGTTGTGCTTTACGGGTTATGCGATATGCGTTATGCGTTATGACTTTTTCATTGAACGTTATGCGTTATGCGTTATGCGTTATGCGTTATGCGTTATGCGTTATGCGTTACGCGTTATGCGTTATGCGTTATGCGTTATGCGTTATGCGTTATGCGTTATGCGTTATGCGTTATGCGTTATGCGTTATGCGTTATGCGTTATGCGTTATGCGTTATGCGTTATGCGTTATGCGTTATGCACCATGCGTTATCCGTTATGCGTTATCCGTTATGCGTTACGCGTTATGCCTTATGCGTTATGCGTTATGCGTTATGCGTTATGCGTTAAGCGTTATACGTTATGCGATATGCGTTATGCGTTATGCGTTATGCGTTATGCGTTATGCGTTATGCGTTATGCGTTATGCGTTATGCGTTATGCGTTATGCGTTATGCGTTATGCGTTATGCGTTATGCGTTATGCGTTATGCGTTATGCGTTATGCGTTATGCGTTATGCGTTATGCGTTATGCGTTATGCGTTATGCGTTATGCGTTATGCGTCATGCGTTATGCGTTATGCGTTATGCGTTATGCGTTATGCGTTATGCGTTATGCGTTATGCGTTATGCGTTATGCGTTATGCGTTATGCGTTATGCGTTATGCGTTATGCGTTATGCGTTATGCGTTATGCGTTATGCGTTATGCGTTATGCGTTATGCGTTATGCGTTATGCGTTATGCGTTATGCGTTATGCGTCATGCGTTATGCGTTATGCGTTCTGCGTTATGCGTCATGCGTTATGCGTTATGCGTTATGCGTTATGCGTTATGCGTTCTGCGTTATGCGTCATGCGTTATGCGTTATGCGTTATGCGTTATGCGTTATGCGTTATGCGTTATGCGTTATGCGTTATGCGCTATGCGTTATGCGTTATGCGTTATGCGTTATGCGTTATGCGTTATGCGTTATGCGTTATGCGTTATGCGTTATGCGTTATGCGTTATGCGTTATGCGTTATGCGTTATGCGTTATGCGTTATGCGTTATGCGTTATGCGTTATGCGTTATGCGTTATGCGTTATGCGTTATGCGTTATGCGTTATGCGTTATGCGTCATGCGTTATGCGTTATGCGTTATGCGTTATGCGTTATGCGTTATGCGTTATGCGTTATGCGTTATGCGTTCTGCGTTATGCGTTATGCGTTATGCGTTATGCGTTATGCGTTATGCGTTATGCGTTATGCGTTATGCGTTATGCGTTATGCGTTATGCGTTATGCGTTATGCGTTATGCGTTATGCGTTATGCGTTCTGCGTTATGCGTTATGCGTTATGCGTCATGCGTTATGCGTTATGCGTTCTGCGTTATGCGTCATGCGTTATGCGTTATGCGTTATGCGTTATGCGTTATGCGTTATGCGTTATGCGTTATGCGTTATGCGTTATGCGTTATGCGTTATGCGTTATGCGTTATGCGTTATGCGTTATGCGTGATGCGTTATGCGTTATGCGTTATGCGTTATGCGTTATGCGTTATGCGTTATGCGTTATGCGTTATGCGTTATGCGTTATGCGTTATGCGTTATGCGTTATGCGTTATGCGTTATGCGTTATGCGTTATGCGTTATGCGTTATGCGTTATGCGTTATGCGTTATGCGTTATGCGTTATGCGTTATGCGTTATGCGTTATGCGTTATGCGTTATGCGTTATGCGTTATGCGTTATGCGTTATGCGTTATGCGTTATGCGTTATGCGTTATGCGTTATGCGTTATGCGTTATGCGTTACGCGTTATGCGTTATGCGTTACGCGTTACGCGTTATGCGTTATGCGTTATGCGTTAAGCGTTATACGTTATGCGATATGCGTTATGCGTTATGTGTTATGCGTTATGCGTTATGCGTTATGCGTTATGCGTTATGCGTTATGCGTTATGCGTTATGTGTTATGCGTTATGCGTTATGTGTTATGCGTTGTGCTTTACGGGTTATGCGATATGCGTTCTGCGTTATGACTTTTTCATTGAACGTTATGCGTTATGCGATATGCGATATGCGTTATGCGTTATGCGTTATGCGTTATGCGTTATGCGTTATGCGTTATGCGTATGCGTTATGCGTTATGCGTTAGCGTTATGCGTTATGCGTTATGCGTTATGCGTTATGCGTTATGCGTTATGCGTTATGCGTTATGCGTTATGCGTTATGCGTTATGCGTTATGCGTTATGCGTTATGCGTTATGCGTTATGCGTTATGCGTTATGCGTTATGCGTTATGCGTTATGCGTTATGCGTTATGCGTTATGCGTTATGCGTTATGCGTTATGCGTTATGCGTTATGCGTTATGCGTTATGCGTTATGCGTTATGCGTTATGCGTTATGCGTTATGCGTTATGCGTTATGCGTTATGCGTTGCGTTATGCGTTATGCGTGATGCGTTATGCGTTATGCGTTATGCGTTATGCGTTATGCGTTATGCGTTATGCGTTATGCGTTATGCGTTATGCGTTATGCGTTATGCGTTATGCGTTATGCGTTATGCGTTATGCGTTATGCGTTATGCGTTATGCGTTATGCGTTATGCGTTATGCGTTATGCGTTATGCGTTATGCGTTATGCGTTATGCGTTATGCGTTATGCGTTATGCGTAATGCGTTATGCGTTATGCGTTATGCGTTATGCGTTATGCGTTATGGGTTATGAGTTTTGCTTTACGCGTTAAGCGTTATGCGCTATGGGTTATGCGTTATGCGTTATGCGTTATGCTTATGCCTTAT
>NW_027470165.1:0-43093 GCF_051020765.1 Lasioglossum baleicum
GCTTTACAGTGTCAGCTTTTAATAGCTGAATCTGCATAAACATAAAAATAAACAGCCACGTCCGTCTCTGCGTTCGCTCGTAACTCGCGTGGGTCGCCGCGTATACACCGATATAAAAATGAAAGAGACCCAAGCATAACGAAATTATTTGGCACCGCGCCTGCGAGAAAGAAACGTCCAATTTTTCTGTCACGGAGAAATCGAGGAACGTGGCGATCGAAAGGCAAGTTTTTAATCGAAACTTTCGAAACGGTAATTTATCTCGCGGTAGGATTTAGGATTAACTTGAAGATTAACTCGGAAAGCACGGAAACGTTCTGCCGAACGTTTCGACGCGCAGCTCGAACTCTCGACCTCGCGAGCCAACGCCCATCGATCCAGCCTGCACTCTCGATCTCTGCTGCAACATCCGAAAGCGTGGTACCAGCGGATCACCGCGCGTTCCATCGGAACCCTCGATTCAAGCACCCGTAAAGTTGTCGCATTTGCCAAGCATAAATGCTAATGCCACACAGCCTCGCGCAGAGGTCTCTGTCCGGTGATGAATAGCGACACGCGCGTTCGGTGTTAGTCGCGGCTTGTTCCCATATTTTTTCAGGGCCGGTGAAATTATTGGAAATTAAGCACGCTCTACCACGGCACCGTTGATTCGCCGTTTTCGGGCCGCGCGTCGTCCCCCGCGCCCCTCCTACACGCGGGGCCGGCCCCCGATGTATATCTCTGATCTACGACAGCTCGTTTCTAGTTATTGGCCGTTCACGGAGATCCCCTTTCGCGCGGTTCGGCCGGGCATAAATTACCGAGACGTGGAAACACGGCTGGAAAGCCTGGAAGACGCCGTTCCCGCGTTAAGGGTTGAGCCGTGAACTTTTATTACGGCCGCCCCGCCCCGCTCCGCTCCGCTCGGCGTGGCGCGGCGCGCCAAGCAGAGTATAAATTCAATTAAGTCGGGGAAGCGCGAGTGCGTGCGGTGTTTAACGATTATTCGACACGGGTATGTAACGCGGGACGAATCGTAGCTGCGAGTACGAGGAATTGATTACGATTGCGGATATAGGTAGCGGCTGGTAGCCTCGACTACCGTAAACTCGTTCTGCGATTGCTGCTTGCAGGAAATTAAAGTTATTATTAGTGGAATTAACGCGTCATGTCGGCCGAGCAGCTGGGAAATTTTTCTCCCGTTCACGGGTATCGTGCGTGTACCGCGTCGCTGCGAGGAATTTAGTATGCCGCAGAGGTTCAAATATACGTGAAATACCATCTGCTTGTGCTTTGAGGTATGATGTAGAGGATTGAATATTTATGCAGTGTCATAGTCGGCTGAAGGGAAGATCCTGTATTCGAAACCTAGCTTTCCAGGCGAAAGTTGCCAGAGTGTCCGCAAAAATATCCACCCACGCGGAAATTTCTATAGCTCGTCGAATGATTGAATTCTCGAACGCTAATTTTCGAAATTGTCGAATGATCCGTGGACGAGGAAACGAATAGAAAAAGGAGCTTAAAAAATATAGAATAAAAGGAGATATCGATAAATCCATTATATCCAAGGATATTAGGAGAAAAATCGCAAAGTCGAGAGATCAAAGACTTTGAATACGGAATTTTTAATCGAAAGTTTAAACATAGTTACTCGAATCGTGGTAAGTTTAGCGTTAAAGTTTCATGAAACCACGAACTTCGCTGTCTCTTGAATTCCCATGGAACAATTACATTTTCCGTCATCGGATTTTCTTGCAACGCTTGGTTACAACGCACCGGAAAGTTTTCTTTTCGTTAGAGAGTTCCTCCAGACGATCTCCTCGGAATTTCAAACGGACTTTGAATTTTCCTTACTACCGGTCTAATTAAACGTTTAATAAGCTCGCAGTGGTACGAAGTATCGCGATCTGAGGGTGAGCAATAATCTGCGAAAGTTTCGTTAAACTTAATAACTTCAATTTCACGTAGGAGTCGCACTTATGAAATTACACGCTGCTCCTCGGAGAAAATTCGATTGCGGGTTGTTCATAATAATTCGATCAATTCCCGGACTATGGCCTGTTATTAGCAAGCTTTATGGATTGGCACGGATTGTAATTAGGTCTTTATCGATGATTACGCCGGCACGCAGATTTTTATGGTTTCCATTGGCCGGATGATTGGGCATAGATTGGTAGGTGAATATGGCGCAGGTATAGGTGCTAAATGGTTTCGGTGGTTTATCGGAATAAAATTTCTCGCGATAATTATTGGCCAGCCCAGGGATGAAATATCGTTAATGCCCGATAAATTAGACGGCACGATTCTAACAAGCATCACGGACCGCTAAAAGCTTTGTTCTTAATAAACACCTGACCGCCTTCAAACGTCCGGCGCTACCATAAATATTCCGCACAATTACAAATTTAATCAAAATCGGACAAATTATCGTTTCAGGCCACTTTGCTCTTTCGTCACGTATGTTCGAAGACGTAGAAAAAAAATTAGGAACTAAACTTACGGATTCAAAACCGAATTAAACGTACGTTCGACTACTCTCGAAGGCTGAAAGAATATTTCGCATTTGATAATAAAAAAAATTAATTTCTGTTAATAAAATACAGAAAATTTTTATAGGAAATGACACGTGATAGGTTCAATCCCAATTTGAAATAAAACATTCGATATCCCAGAGTCCCATTGACCAACTTTCCTCCTTCCTGAAAACACCGACGAGAGACAGTAACCACGTGATTAAAACAATAAAAAAATTAAAACAATCGAGAGGGCTCGGTTTTGTTATACAACACGATGAACAAGAAAGAGTTTCTCGAGCCGGCATCAATAGCGAACGATCCCCGGAACAAGGCCATCGTCCTTTTTCAACCCGGGCCGCAAATTGATTCCGTGTGGTGGCGATATTTCATACCGTGTCGCGTTCTTCATCTGTCATTCTCGCCGTTCTCCTCTGAACATGAATCACGGCCGCTCTGAAAGAGAATCATTTCACCGACAACATATGAGCGTTGCGGACTACCTGTACTAATGAATGAACGGAAGCTCGACGCACGGACCGACTATCCTGGCCAAGATGGTAGATAAGATTCAATTACATGGAAAAAAGCGCGATGCAAATAAAGACGCGCAATCACTTGATCTTTTGTTCTCCGTTTTGTATTTTCGCCGCGTCCGAAAGCTCGTCCCTCGCGGTTCGATAGCGACAAATGCAGAGTTAGTCGGGTGTAACGGGGCCCTGATTTTATGAAAGAGAAAGCGAATATCCCGTTATCCTTTAATTCCCCTTTCCGCGATATGAACCGGAGGAAGAAAATATTATTTAAAATCGCCGGGAAAAGAAAAAAAAGAGACGAAAGGAAATAGTATATTAAACCGATTCGAGCCGTGATAAAATATTATTCCCGGGTATTTATGATTGATATAAATCACGTCCGAATTCGACAGAATTATAGCGAGGAACGAGAGAAAATAACATCGGGCGAAAAATGGAAATATTTTTATATCGAACAGAGCAATTTATCATTCGCGATCGCCCCGGGAGATTAAAAATAAGAATAGCCTTTCGTCGATGCCGGTAACCCGGTATAAACCGGCACGAGTGCAACTTATCGAGATATCGAATCAATTTGAAAGATGCCGTTTGAGTGGCCGACAAAAACGGGCGGGTTTCTTATTGAAAATCTGAGGATGTCAATGCCGTTTGACATGCCTGAATACATAAATCGCTTTCTTGCCAGGTTTCACTTTAAAGATAACGAGTAAGAGAACAGGTTCTGTAAGCGGCTGTACGCGCTGCCGGGCGTTACATAGCGAAGACAGCGATGATCGTGTGATAACGCACAACCTGGTCTTACGTCTCGAAGAATCATTGTAGGAGCTACAGTTCATGCCCGCCGTTTCCGGCAGACCCTGCATCGTTACGGGCAAGAAGAAAGAAAAGCAAGAGAGAAAAAAGGGAAATCTCGCGGTACCGACTGAGCAATAGTCGAGGAAAAATGACGGAACAAGTCCGATCGCTAGGTATCGATAGCAAATTTGACAGCGTGGAATTTATTTGCCGATAAATTTCTGCGAAGAAGACGCTATACTTTTGCAAACATGGATTGCAGCACATCTCGGAATTTTAATCCTCTGCATTCGGAGTAATCTCCTCGAACACGGATAATACAGAGTAATCCTTTTACCAGGGTACTTGATTAATAAATAAACTCGATCGATCAAACGAACCGAATTTATATTCTGAAAGCGTCTAAAGAACTCGCCACGAATTCGTGCCTCGCAAAGGTTAACGGAGTCCAATTTGTCTATCTGCGTGTATCGAAGCAAATAAAGGAACGAACCTTTAACACGTTTCGCAGCGACAGTTCTCATTAACATAATATCCGAGGCACCTTAGACATCGCGATCAGCGTGTTCGTTGGCCAACCCAACCCGGCACCAGCTCTGTTCAACGGCGAAGAATCGAGCTCTTTCGTCGATCTTGCTATCGTAGAATCTACCCTCTAGTAGCCGTCCATAAAAATTAATTAGATTCGAATCAAAGCGTTCAATGGATGTCGAGATATCGCGCGGACGTCGAATGAATATCAAGCGTGCTGGGGAGGATCGAGCGGATCTAAT
Organism: Lasioglossum baleicum; assembly: GCF_051020765.1. Lineage (NCBI taxonomy): Eukaryota > Metazoa > Arthropoda > Insecta > Hymenoptera > Halictidae > Lasioglossum > Lasioglossum baleicum. Next base: position 4,597 of record NW_027470165.1, read on the forward strand.
CTAGGCGCTGAGGATCGAAGGGGTCCTAAACCTGGAACCGGTCGCCAAGGCTCGCCCGTTCCCGTCACGACCTGGCCCATTTTTCAAAATCGTAATTGCATTTTTTATCCTGCTCGCGGCCCACCAGCCCCTCGTCGTTCCTCATCGTGTTCACTCCGGTGCGCAGAGTTGCTGCTGTTGCTGCTGCCACTTCTGCGGGCCCCGTGGCCCGGGAGGCAGGCATCCATATTCATGCGGAATAAGGTGCAATTAAACTCCGCGAGGTGTCAGCTACGAGGAGGGCATTAATCACGCAACAAAGCCACATTTGACGCACTAACCGCCGCGGATACCATTACACGTGGCCCGCGTAATAAGCCTGCATTACGATCGACCGATAATTCCGAGATTCGTAACGAGTCGATCGCCACCGCTTCGGAATGCCACTCGGCAATTTCACCGCTGTTCCTTTGTTATCGCCCTCGCTGCTCCTTCGGCTTCCGCTCTTTTATTTTCCCAAGGATGTTCTGCGGTGATAAAGTTGCAGGTGTAAACGAGTTCCCCGGCAGATCGACGAATTCGCTTTAACTCCAGTGAAACGTGCACCGGGTTCCAAGAGAAATCGTAGATCCGATGGAGAGGAGACACACGCGTGAAAATACGATTCCAAACCTTTTATTAAAATATCTACCATTCGCTAAAAGGTAGTTCAATTGAAACTAGATGATATACACTCCACTTCGTAAGTTTCAAAATATTTCTATACCTCACAATTCGTTGAATTCGAAAGTTGGATATCGTGCAATGAAAAGTGTAATAAATTACGCGATGTTACTTTGAAAAGCGAGTAAATGACATTCGAGGGATTCTCGCGCCTATTTTCTCCTGGTTTTTCTTAGATACAGAAACGGTATAAAAAGAGCGAGGTCGTAAAAATGTCGGAATCCTTTTACGTTCATCCCTTAAGAGGATAATCCCGTCTCTGCGCGGCAGCGTATCCCGCGAAGACAGGGAGACGGCGGGAAATTACGCGAGGACCAGACTTCCTCGGTTCGTCCGAATTTTCAGGCGGTGTTCTCCATGAAAATTTCATAAGGTAATTCAGGCTTAAACGCGGCCAGAATCGCGGCGGTTACACGCGTGTCGCGGCTTTTATTCTTGTTTTCCCCGGCGCCGCGTTCGGCCGCGACATAATGCCAGGCAATGTAAAAATACCCGCAAACGCTTGAACAAATTATACCGCAGGTGGCCCCGCGAGGGAAAGTAATGTCTACATTTACACGCGGCCCATGCAAATTGCCCGGTGAATTTATTACTTATAAATGTGAGATTATTCGCCGGTGATTCATCTTTATTATAAGCGCGCGCTCACCGGGGTTGCGGCTTAATTTCTTTCCACCGTATTTTCGCCAGTGATTGATAATCGGCCCCGCGACATCGCCATCGGGATGTCGGCGACCAGCAGTCGATGGTTAACGAAAGCGAGTCCTGCGACGATTTACATAGAGGACGGTACGGCAGCGGACTTAACCATCGGCCAAATGAATAGCTGCCTAATCCACGGACTTCAAATCGCCCCATGATTTAGGAGGACCGCGATTTATCACCCGGTTATCGTATCCTTGGATCGAAATTGCTCCTTCGGCCCAGAACCATCGATTCGTTCGGCCACCGAGATGGACACTGTCCATTGGCAGGAACGGAATAATCTCTGCAAGTGGAATTAATTTCCAAAGAGTTAAAAATCCTTTAGAGATTTTTCCAATATTGCGCCAAAACGAAATTTTCTCTTGGTTTTTCCCGATCTTGCTATCCGAGTCGCTTTAATTGACTGCCAAATACGAGCTATCTCGTGGTAGATTACAATTGGTCACGGAATAAGTTTACAATCGTTTAGGTTAGGAATTATTAGAAAAGATAAATGTCATTTTTGCAGTATATTTTGAAACTAAATATTAGTGAATTTTTTGAAATTCCTTTAAAATAAAATCCTGGCGCCCAAGGCAAAACGCTCTAGATTTCCCTGGCAGTGAATGCGTTAAACTAATTCTACGCTTCGATTACCGGTGAAATATTTCTTTTTCGTACGTGTATTATCAGGATATGCGTCACTGGTAGGAGGTGAAGACGATATTCCGTGCTGAAAGGAGGAGAGAAATTTGCCGCGTTTCGAGCGAGAACGTGGTCGAAAAATTCGAGAGGCCTGCGCGAAAAAACGAGACCGGCCCGCACAGCGAAGCTGGCTAATTATTTCAACCGGACTTTTTCACCAGGACAGCCGGCAATTAAGAGTCTCTCGTCAACCGGCTAAATTGTACACTTTTCCACGCGTTTTTATTTGAACCAGCCGCGGTGGTTGGTTGCGCGTGTATGATTAATTAGCGCGCCTGCGAGGGACGACAGACTGTGATTAGGGGTACGTCGAGCATGGTAACAATCACACATCGGTCTCGTCCTTTTTCTACAACGAAAGCTCGCGTTCGATGACGCCGGGAACGGTCCGTTGGGACCGCTACCAAAGGCGGCCTCGCGCCACCGCGTTTTCGCCCTTTTTCTCTCTCCTCTCTCCCTCTCTGGCCCCTGGTCGACACGCCGAGGAAAGGAAGAAAGCGCAAATCACGATCCTCCGGTTCGTTGGCTCTGTCGAAGGTCGTGAAACGCGTGAAAGCGGCCGCGAGAGAGGAAAGTCTCGTCTACAAAGTCTCGTAGGTGTGATCCCTCGTAATAGCGTGTCAACGACGCGAAACGTTACGAATCAATTTGTACGGGTCTAGAAGAACCGCAAAGCACCGAAATAACGTTCCGCCGTGAGGTTTGGATCGAGTGTTCCTTGCAGAGAAAGAGAGAGAGAGAGAGAGAGGGAGTGGAGAAAGGTTGTCTCGAATAGCCCTAGGACACTGGGCGGAGTGACTTGGATGGAATTCATCGCGTCGATGGGGACCGGTGATTGTAATAAAAAGGAATTGCTGAATGTCATGGCGGATCGTGAGCCGTTCCACGAACTTGCGATTTTCGAGGGGCGGCGACGGAAATTAGCATGAATGCGGTGTTAACGGGTGGATCTGCCCTCCTGCGGGCAAATCGTGGAATAATAGCGCGAAGCGCTAGGCGTTATTTAAGAGATTTCCGAAAGAATTTCCAGGCGTGCTTCGCGTCGTGAAAAACCCACGTCTCTTCGAGCACGTTTATATCAGAATTCAGCGCAATTTATAGGAAAAAAAAGAAATACCTCGACAAAAGTCTCCGCTATGAAACAGAGCTGCGACAATCGACGATCAGGTCGCAGCTGCAAAGCTTCGCTCGCCGAACGATTAACGAGCGATTTAAAACTGGAATGGAGAAACGAGATGATAAACGAGTGATATTTGGTATAAAAAGGCTAGGAAATATCGAGTCGAGCGACGAGCAAGCTTTCCACGCTGAAATTCGCTCGCCAATTAAAATGCGCCCGCGTCGCGATTCACGGTTCGATAAATAAACCATTCCGTGTTCTCTTCCGACTTGCTACCACAATAATGGCCACCCCGGGATCGAACGATTCCTCGCTTCCCTCGAACCATCGGCGACCATTCACGGCTGCACCGAAAGTGTTACGTAAAATTCGCTAACAGTGCCCGGCAGCGAGGATCCGGGAGCGGAGCGTCAGGAACGAGCGGATGGAAGGAAGCAGACATCTCCTCGCTCGTAAACAACGAATCCTTTTGCAGAAGGGACGAACGAAGCCCGCGAAGTGGCGCATCTGCCGGCTCGTTATCTAATGGCGGCTCATGCCGGCCGATAATTGAGCCGGCTGCCACCTGAGGCGAGGCTCGAATAGACGCTGCCTTATTAGGCCCGATGCTGCGTAGTCCGCGGTAGCCAGCCCACGAATCGCCGTTATGTATCGATTCTTGATTAAAATCCACCCTGAGGCTGCCACCTCATTACGCCTCTACCCCCCCCCCCCTACGATTTCGGTCCTCGCGACCATCGAGTCTCCTATCCGGTTAGTACGACTCTAAGTGCAACGACACCGCGGTTTCTCCGAGATGTAAAGCTGTCGCGGTGAGAGGTTTGGTCGATAGGAATATCGTTAGGTCGAGGAACGAGCGAGGAAAGCGGCGTAGAAAGCAGGTGCAACGCGATACGGTGTCGTATATTCGATATTAGGGGGCGTAGTCGGTCCTCGCGAGGTGTTCGTCGGGTAGGTTCCGCTTCGAGCGAACAGCGAGTCGATTTTGAGCGTGGCAAGAATGGCGCGGAGAATCGCGGGGGGGATTGAAATTCTATTATAACCGCGCGGGGTGGTTGTAATAGAATTCTCGTCGTATTTCTCGGGAGGGTGCTCGGTCTAAAAGCTGCGCGATCCTGGTCGAATTTATCTACGAGGATGTAGAAATATAGAATCGAGTCGGCGAGACCATCGCGTCGATAAATTTCTCCGTCCGCTCGTAATCGAAACGCGATATCGCGCGAGTAACGAGCGGAGAGCCACGCGAATTTCCGCGGATTTATAATATTTACCCAATTATCGGGGATGTTTCTAATTTAGCGAATAACGATACTCGGCGAAACTCGCGATAGTTTCGCCAACAGCACTCCGAGATGCAATAGGTTCGTTTCGGTGCTAACTTCGATTAATCCTAAATTATTCGAGCCACTTCCGTCTCGAACTGAATCTCGCTAGAACGCTAATTGGAGTGAGCAATCGGGTCTCGAATTACCGGCCACCCAGAACAATTTCAATCCGTACGAACGATCCGTAGCGATTTATCGATCCGTCGATACCGCCGATGCTTCTTAACAAGCTTTCCGCATGAACTCGCGCCGTCGGATAAGCAAATTGTTCCCGGGTCATCGAGTAACCTTATCTACGATACAATTACGATATCAGGCGCGTCTGTACGTCGTGGTTACATCGGCTGATAGAAACTATCCCGGCGTCGCGTGAGTTACGGGGTTGTAATTCTCCCTCGGAGGAGGTGCCCGTATGCATAGAAAGCGACAGCCGCAATAAATATGCGCGACTGCATCGAGTTCCATCGCGAGGGAAACGTTGGATACGAGCCAGCTTACGCCTTCTGCTCGGTACGAGCGGATTCTAGCTTTATGAAGGCCGAAACGTGCGCCACGCGCGTAAATTACGAATCCTTTTTTTTTTTTGAAAGAGAGAGAGAGAGAGAGAGAGAGAGAGAGAGAGAGAGAGAGAGAGAGAGAAAAGCAGAGAGTAAAGGCCATAAGTTGCCGGTATCTGTGGGAACCGGAGTTTAATGAACGAAATACGCGTTTAAAAATTGCTCCTCAAGGGGTTTACGCGGCAAAGAAGCTGTGTAATTAGCGATATAGCGTCTGCTTCTCGCGGGTATAACTTTGTACACTGTTCGTTAAAATTTACACTTCATACTCACAAAAGCGTCGAGCAACTTGTCGTTAACACGACGCGCGCGAAAAATTCGCGATACAATGAAAAAGAGTTTCGCAAGCGAAACTCTTTCTCCTATTAACCCCTCGCACTTCGCAGATTTCTCCTGTCAAAAACCGTCGTTGAACGAACAAAATTACGTTTAACGAGTTTCACCGCGGGTTAAGTTTCGCGTGTATTTTCGAAATCGGAACGTTACCGTGAAAAAATTCGACCGTGAACGACCGACGTACTCTGCGAAATTAAGCGTTGCGTAACGAGCTGTAAAATCCATAAAAAGAGGAAAAGAAGAAACGTGAAATCTGCAACAATGGAACTCCCACGAAAACTTTCACCGAGACCCACAATGATCCCGGCCATCTTTATGGCGAACACCTTAGCATGTCCGTGGGGCTGTTGAATAAGGGAACGAATGGAAATACAGAGACGCGCGTAAATAATGCAAACGAGGAACGGACCGAAAAATTGACGGTCCCCGGCAAAGTCTGGCGATACGTATTCACCGATTTTTCATACAATATCCATTTTCGAGAGCGACGCCGCTTCGTCTGCATATAAGATGATATCGAGGCGTATGGTTTCTCCACCCTCGGGGAATCGGGCAGGATCGTGTCAATAATCGGACCGCGTGCGCGAGAGCAGGCCAAACAGAGAAAGAAACATCGCTCGCAACGGGAGAACATCTTGAGAGATCGGCAGTGCACGGTGGCTCGAAGGCATGATCGTACGCGATCGGGAAGAGAGGCCAGTCACGCATTTCGAAGATTTAGCGTCGGCTTTCAGGAAGCGTTTTACACCTAATCTAGTACGAAACCATCCGTCGCCCGCCTACTCGCAAACCTATCGCGAATCTTTCAAAGTTCCTGCTCCCGCGTCTCGATCGCAAATCTTATTCTTCGAGACACGCTGCCGGTTCGGTTACCGAGTCATTTCCGAGAAGAAAATTCGATCGGGAAGATAGAAAACTAGAGTGGATGGCGATAGTCAGAGCTAATAGGGTCACTTCTGACAGAGCCTTTAACCAGATAAGAACCTTACACGCTCTAAGATATTTAAATCTCATTTCTAAACACACGGTTAGGTTGAAATTTATGCGGGAAGATAGAAAATCGAGTCGACGACGATAATTACAGCTAATAGAGTTACTTCTGACAACGTCTGTTGCACTCCGAGGGATATTTGTATTCTTTCGATAGAAATGCTCGGTAAACGAATTCCGTGATATTTTCGGCCGAACCGAGACGTTCTCGGTTTGAAAGGCGACCGCGAAAGAAGACGTCAACCGTGAAGGTACCCGCGATCCGCCATTAACGCAAAGATGTCTGTTTGAAACCCGAATCACATCGTCGCGATACATCTCGATACGCGGATCCGAGCGATCGTAAATATACGCGCCGTTCCGAGCAAGATCTAAGGGGGCAAAAATGCCGGGTAGCTCTCTTCCTCGATAACGATGTCATCGAGGTTTTTGCGGGCAGCGTGCACGCGCGCGTACAACGAGTCATTAGAATGGTACATCCGGGCTGCAGGGAATTTCGACCGCGGTAATAATCTAATAAATCGGCAGGGAAGACGTATGTACGGGCTCGGCTGGCGGATCGAATGGCTGGCGTACGGTTAGCGGGCTGCTGCATTCCAGATTCGATGTTACGAGGCCGGCCGTCGAAATTTATGAAAATTATTCGCGGCTACCTCGATTTCGCGTATTCATGCGGCGATGCCCTTCTCTCTCTCTCTCTTCTCTGCTTCTCGGTACGGACGACATCCGGCCGGACCTTGTGTTCCATTGTTCTGCCCGCGACATGTCGAAATTTCCATACGCGACGCGGGTTATCCAATAAAGTCGGACGGAGGTATTCCCGCTGACTTCGCTCGACTTACTCACCCGGAAGTTTGCTCCGCGCTGTGTTCTACCTTTTGTCCATCCACCTCCTCCTCCTCCCTTTTGTGCACCGCACTCGTGGACCGTGTCGCTTTCAGGACGGACTATCGCGTGTCTGGCCTACCGGGTAGCTTTGACAACTACCGGTTAAATTGCACCGTCGCCACGCGTCGCTTTCCAATCGTAATTGCAACGCGGTTCGCCGATCTACGCGTAACGCTACTCGAGTGCCGTGCAATTGGGTTAGCACGGCGCGATTTTCGTTTACACTTATACGTGGGAGCTATCGAAACTACCGCTAGAATCTATCGGGATATACGGGATGAATGTATAAATTATATCGCGAATGTTTAATCTTGTTCCTTACCATTTAGGTTTCAATGTGCGTGCAACAGTCGACGGCAACGTGGAGCCATCTTGTCCGAACACGTCGAGAGGATAACACGTAACGAGACAGGAAGTGATCGACGAGCAGGAACCACGAACCGGCTACTAATGTTTACGTTTGGAGCTTATCTACGAAGTATGCCAGTCGCCAACGGTATTTGTCTGCGGTCTAACTTCTCCTTGACGCGAGTCTCACGCGAATTCGACTAGTAAAGTATATTTGAATAAGTCAGCTTATAAATTCCAGCTCTTGTTTCGAGCTGGGAAAATTTTTAACAATTTTTAACGCGGCAGTTAATTAGAAGGAAACGGATAAATAATATCGCGTACAGTTTCTCGTAGCAAAACACAAGAAGCCGCCGTCTGTTGAAAAGTATTATTTCGCGTTGTTGTATTTACTTTCTTCCTGTTTACATTGCACGTGCAAACACGAGCGGATATATCCGTTGAACGGAAGGGAGAAATAAAAAGCGGAATCGAATGGGCCGAGTGTGTTTCCATCGAGATAACGCGAGCATTGCGGTGACTATCGTCTCCCTTCACTGACCATGTTCTTCATATCCCACGGTCTCGCTGCTATCGGCGTTTCTTCATCCGTGACCGGAAATATACTTCTTGCCGCGTAAAAAGCGAGATGTGGAGAGCCGTGTGTCGACCACAGACTCATCAGGCTTATTGTAGTTCAGCGGGTGTCCGTATAATTTCAGCTCCTTTAATGCCTCTCATTTTGGTCGCTACTTCATAATCGAAAGAATTACGCTGTCCGCAAAAACTTCGCCTAATCCGAAACATCGTTTAACTTTTCTCCCGGGCGGAGGATACGAAACTTTGGCGAGATAAAAATTAAAAACGAACACGGAGACGTGAAATAAATTTCGTACTTCGATACATCGAAGATAACAAAGATATCTTCGCGTTGGATCGCGTAAACGGATAGGTACGGTACTTGCAGTTAGCCATTCTTCTTCGCAATTCCATTTACTCGAGGTAGCTCCTCGATCTCGAAACTTTGCCTATCAAATTCCGCCCTTTTCCAGAAACTAATCACTCGGACAAACTACAATACCCTTTACTTCTCCATCAAACCCGTACAATTCCAACTTCTGAGTCGAACCTGCTCACCGGAATCCCCTCGTTGGTTCGAGCAGAGCTCGCCCATCGAAACTCCAGAAACTCGAACAGACAGGGACTCGAGTTCGCAGATAATTCAGCGTGAAACAGCCACTTTCGAGAGTCGACTGTCAATGTTCCTGGGAAACGATCGTCCAGAAATCGATGGAGATGGAAGGAGAGAACGGGCTGGATAGCTGGAGCAGTCATTCGGAAGACAGTGAACGCTTCTTTCCTTCTTTCCATGTTTTTTCAGCCGGTTCGTGATTCACGTGCCTCGGTCGCACGGCACTTTTATTTGCCAACGAGATAGCGCTAATGGCGCCCGCTGAGTTACGCGCTTCCACGGCCTCTGGTTAACCGAATGCTCGCATCTCCAGCCGTCAACCTGCCAGCAGTACCACCTGCTGCGAGTAACCTGCGCCAGACGCGTTCCTAAGTCCCAGAAATGGCATGCAACGGATCATTTCCCCTCCTTTTTTCACCTATCCTTCCTTTTTCAGGCGAAGAACAGGAAATTTGAATTGGACGCGCCGTGCGCGGCGATTAATGGCCACAGCCTGCGCTATCTAAATCGGTTCCGCGATTCTAATTAGGGTAGATATCGTATAATCGAGGCTGCTTTCCGAGACATTTCTTGCCGGACATTTAACAATGTCGCGAGGAATTCCGAGCCTCGAATTCTTTTTTAGATTATTTCCGCTTGTTTCGTTTCGTCGACGACGTCTGTGCCTGCTGGTACGAGGCTGAGACCTGAATACTTTTGCGCTGCCGACTCGCTTGACCGTGCAGTACTGTTTCTTATTAATGACCCATTGAGCCTGCTCGCATGACTCTCTCGACTTTCTTTGTGAATTTCTTTGCTGAGAAATCTCGTCGGAGGCTCGACAACTCTTCTTGACACCCTTCCTGCAGCTCAGCCTGAATTTTTATACCTCTCTTAACCCACTCGTCCTACAGAGGAATATAAAAACATACCCCCGGGCAACCGGAGCGAGTTGTCAAAGCCAATGGAAAACTCCGCGAAACACGCTACTGTTCTACCTCCTCCAACGGTTCTCGTTAACATAATTTTCCTCCGTTGCTAGAGAAAAGACACAGAAAGAAGAGGAATATCGCAGGGCTAGACACAGCCTCTGTTTCGCGAGCGAAAGTAGCGAAGCGTAATCCTTCGAGAGACTTTTTCCTCTGCCTCTTTCCCTCGTTATTCGCGCTAGTATTAAATTAGTTGTTAAGCCGAACACGGTCGCGGGGCGATTCCGCTTTGAAGGCCAATTAAGGCCGATTCGAGGGATCAGCGCCGCCTGTGTTCCCTCCCACGGCTGCCCGCGATCGGGCCCAATAAATTCGTCTTTTTTATACCGGCCGCTATTAAGCGTCTTACGCGGCCAGTTAAAATTTTATTTCCCTTCATTACTTATTCCAGGACGACGCAGGATCCCGCGGCGCAACGCGCAACATTCTCCTGTTGACGCTAATTGAAAGGGGGTCTCGGAATAATGCAACCATCTATCGACGATGCCGCTCCCGGCTTTTCCCGCGGGAATCAATCAGAAACGCTTCCACGCCGGAGAACCGAGCACGTCGATGTCGTTGCTTAATGAACGGCCGTTGCTGAATCAAGGAAACGCGACTAATTTGTGGCCCAGCGTGATTGACCGATCCAATTTTCGATCCTGCCCGATCGAGAGCCTCGCTGTCGAGATTATTGCGCTATCTGGATTTTGGTAAACCGATTAATCGCTGCCATCCAACCAGGCATGTTTCAAACTACGAATTCAATTTCCATCGGAACGCGGCGAAGCCTCAGACGTTGATAAAATACTATCAGAGAAGCAGGGACATGTTTCGAACATAAAAGCCACGAAGAAAAATTTTTCAAACGACCATACTACTGAAGAACGAATAGCGACCAGTGTCGGAAACTATGCAGTTCTATATCCAGATCTATTCTACGATATCAGTGCACGAAACGTATGTATACTTTTGCGCGATGCACTGATTCGAATATTTCTCGGAGTACCGAGAAATTTCCCGGATCGATACTAATTAACCGAGCTACAACAGTGTCCCGGAATATTTTCCCGCGGGAGGCGAGCAGAGCGGAGCGGAGCGGCGCAAAACAGAGATTTACGGCGAAGAGGATGGCGAGAGACGGAGGAACCAGGACGCGCAGGGGACGAAAGGAGACGGTGAATAGATAAAGGGGTTGTAAAAGAGGGACACCGAAGCCGGCGAACAAACCGACCGATCAAACGAGGCAAGAAAAAAGGGGAGAAAGGCGAAGAAGGGGAAGAAAGAGTAAAGGGAGGTAGAAAAAAGGCGGGAGACGAAGGAGCGGAGAGAAAGGTCTCTCGTGTTCCCCGGAGAGGCCAGCGTCAGAGGTAATTACTTCGCGGCTGCACCGAGGAGACGATTTTTTGCCGGCGTGCTAAGTGTGTTCCTTAATTGAATTTAAGGTTATTTAATATGCTTTTAGCCCGCTATCTTGGCCCCCCTTACATACTCCTGGAAACACGAGGGATCGGATCGATCGAGGTAGCGGTGCCGGTACCTTCTCCGCCTCGAACCACCGTATACGCTTTTCTCTTCCTTCGTCGGCGGTCCATCTCCCTGGCGAAACGTCACCCATAAACCTGCTACGTCCTGAATTATGTCGGGGCCTTATCGAAAATACGGGGCTTAATTTCTGCCCGCCGTCGTTTCGATTACAAAGCGAGAGGCGAGCTCGCCGAGGGAGAGATTTAATTGATGCGAACAGCCAGCCGATTGTCTCTCCTGCCCGGCGCTCTGTTCCCTCCGAGCTGCTGTAAATCCTCGAGAAATTAACGATTCCGCGCCAGGCCGTGACTGTTTGAGCGGTTGTCCCTTTATTTCGGACGATCGAATTTGGCGATCCTCGAAGATCCGTGTGCTCGGTAGCTCGATAGCCTCTCTCGCTACCGAGATCTTCGCCAAAGTTCACGGGATATCGACTCTCTGACGTCAATTATTTCGTATCTAGTCGCTGATACTCGAACTTCGTGGCTCGTTCGGTATGGAAAGCCAGCAGTTTCGCTGGAAATTACGATGCTTCCGTTTGCGGTGAATTTCGGGTAATCTATATTCGACCGCGATCGTTGGTTACACTAGGCAGATCGACATCAGGATTTTGGAATGATTAATTTCACGGAATGACTGATTTAACGAAGCTCTCGATGTTCAACCTTTTGTTTCTCGATTGCGCGAATGGAACGAAACAAGTGTCGAGATAAAACCGCGTATCGAAACGTGAAAATTTTATGGAGTATTCGCTGTGTCAAAAATCAATCTTTTCCGTTGTTAACTCGAACGGGATAAATCATTCGGTCGGGCGGAAAATTAATGCAGCGATCGGACCGGCAAATATAATTTATTCTAGCCGCTCGTTTTATAGTACGTCATCCATATCTCCAAAATTTGATAAATTCCGCACCCTTGCCCATTAACCGGGCTACCGTGAAACGTGACAAAAATCATTTCCAAATCGGCAAACAATTATTCGGTTTAAAACCCTGCCCGGCGCTCCGGCGTCCCCGCCCAGCGTTTAATCGACGTGACATTTTTCAAGCCCCGGCCGCGAAATTAATCGGCTGCTGAAAAACTAATTTGAATATCAAATGACCGGGCTACCGTGGAGTAAATTACGAAGCTGGCCGCACGCCGTGACAAGAGGCTCGAACGACATACGCCAAAGTATTCCGCGAATACGCGCCTTAAATCAGGCCTTTGGTACCGGTCTCGGTGTACACAAGGGGACAACCAATGGCCGCCGCGATTCGTGGATCGATTTACGGGGTGGTGGTAAATAGCCGGTGTAATTTAGCCAGCCCGAAGGAGTTAGTAAATAACCTTCTGGTTAGCCACTAATTACCACCGGTTCACGACGAAATATCGGCTCGGATCAACCCTGTGTCAATCGAGGTTCAGCATCAGCAGTGCGTGGCCATTTTGCGGGTCGTCGGCGTGGACTTGTATCGCCGTGTGCATGAATTTTAATGGTAGACACACATTGGCGTAGCATCTCCCAAAACCGAATTTTCTAAGATATATTTCTCCATAGATCTGTTAGAGAAAAATAAAAAATCTATCTCCGGGAGTTAAACGATAATGAAACTGTTAAAGGAACCAAAATTAACAACGAACCTATTATTCCATCCTCCGTATTTTATACTCTAGGTTAGCTCTAGGCTAACACCTCGGTCCACTCCCTAAACTAATTAACATAAATAACCGCGCCGGTGTCCGAGGGAAATTAAATGAATTATCCCCAATTAGCCCCGATTTCTCTCATCTGCCTAAATTTAATCGGGCCGTGTAAACGGAGTTTATTAAGGGTATACAAAGGGAATGGCGGCAACGGAGCACGGGGACCATTACAGCCGGTGAACTCGATTTCAAATCGAGCCCCGCTTATTATTTCGGAGAGATCCCGCTGTCGGACCTTTACGTAAGCCGACGTGGTGTCAATCAGGCTGACACGAGGCACATGCAAGGCAGTCACGATCGTTTAAATCGGGCAACAGGACGGGCTGTGCACGAATGAGGAGCGAGCTACTCGCGTTAATTGTTGCAATCACTCTCGTGGCAGTGGCGCGTTTACCTATAAGGAAACCGTGCAGCCGATCGACTCGAGTGAAAGACGCGGGTTCAAAAACGAAGATCGAGAGCCGGGGAACCGAATCAAAGGCGCGACCCTGTTGCGGATACGGTGCATTGTGTTACGTTACTGGAAATCGATTTTACGGCCTTCCGACTCCAAGAGTTCTTTATCTGATCTCGCACGGTTCCAATAAAGTGGCGTGTGTCGTTCGTCATAAGGCAGCTGGAATTCGATGCTACGTTCCTGTTAAATCATCGAGTTTATTCGCCAATTTAACGGCTTTGACATTAGAAACGCGTGCGCATCTTGTACCACGTATTCTTTTAATATTTCATGAATCCGAAAGCTCGCCGACAGGATTAATCTCGCGTGTCACGCGTGAACAGAGTAATTTTTCGTTGTTACGTATTTAAATTACATATGAGACAATTAGTATTAATCAGCGCTGACGTGAACTTTAAGCTTAATCTCCGATTATTCAACGATCTCCTAGTTTCTGGTGCAAATAGTGAATTCTTTCCGGTTATGCAAACGATACTCCACGCGAAAGTTGTTCCGACGAATATCCATTTCGCGAAACGGCGTTTTTAATAAAGAAAAAGCAGGGAAAAAGAGAGCAAACGAGACGTTGTAATTTGCCTGGATTTCCAGGTAATCTCGCGGATACGCTTGGGAATGAGAAAAGTCGAAATTTCGACACGGTCTACGGAACAGGGCGCGCTGGAGGTATCATATTTCTCGTTGAATCTAATTTATTCCGACAGGCGAACAGTCAAAGATTTCTAGATTTCGTTCTACCTGCGAGACTTTTTTAAATTGCCAAGCCGGAAGATTTCTTCGGGGGAGGAGAAGTTATTACGAGTCAGCGGGGTGCCCGACTATTTCGTGTTACTACGTTCGAATAACAATTACACGCCGAGCAATTATATTTTCCCCCGATGACGCCGGTTCCACGAAAGACTGGCAGGTATCATTTGTCTGTCAGAAACGACGCGAATAATTAACGTCCTTCTTCGGGGGCTTTAATTAAAGGACGGATCGGTTCGTTCGCGGGGCGATCATCAACGTCCCCGACCACTTTTAGGACTGCAAATCGATACGATTCACATGTGGAATTCGGTAGGGTCATCGAATATTACGAGATCCTATTGTACCGTCCTTTCGAATCTCTCTCGGTCCGAACGAATTAAAGAAAATATTACTTAGGCACGGATGATAGAAACTTAATCGATCCTCAAACAGAAAGGTAATTTAAAGTTGTACGAAGCGGTTCCACAAAAATATCGTAGACAAAAGAAAGAGGTTCTTTAAGAAAGAAATATGCAGAAAACCACCGAGGAAATTCTAAAGAAAATTAACAAAAAATATCCTAGAACATGAAACTACGTTGGAGAAGTTCCCTGAAAGATTTCTTCAGAGACTTGAACATGACTCCGAGCCAAAATTAAAGAAACCTTCCACAAGAATATCTTCTCACAAAAGATTCTGAAGAAAACGAAATTACCAAGAAAGAAAAATGAAAAAATCGCGTGTAACTCATCGAAAAGAATTGGAAAAGGGGAAAAGTGTCGCAGGTGAGAGGATAAACCGCGTTGGAAAACGCAGATGGTAGCCGCGTCGCGTTCCACGAGGATGGGCATCGCGGCGCGTCAACTTTCGATAATTAATCAACGATGGAGATCGGTATCGCGGCTGAATTATCTACGTGTAAACTAGCCGAGCGCCTTGTACCTCTATTGTACGGCCACTCAACCCTTCCATTGTGGCTGGATGAGAAATCGTCCGGGACTGGAACGGTTCGGTGGGTTTTGTTTTACCACGGGACGCTGGCTGGCGAGACGCGTGCGGACCTCCCGCCTCAGCTTCCCTCGCCGGAAAGCAACGTATCGGTGTAATATAGCGACGGGAGGAAACGGTGGATCGGCGTTTGTCGCGGCATACTAAACGCCTCGTTGGAATATCCCGTCTCTCGCGGTGCGACGCGGTAAATTGCCGTGAACGAATGGGAGGCGAGCGTGAAACGTGATATTTACATTGTAAATAGTTTTACACTCGTACCTCTTCTCGCCGGGTCGCAGGCATTTTTTTAGCCGTCGCGAGACGCAGCGAAATTGCCTCGTCCTTTTGGATTGAGATACGTCGCGGAGACGCGTATGGTTCGTTGTAAATTTTCCTACCCTTTACGAAGGAAACGCTGCAGGGTACCTGGTCCTTTCCTTTGGACGTTTCGTTGCAAAGCAGACGCAATTTCCCTAGCCGGTTATATACTTTCCGCCTAGGAATACGCTTCGAGTCTTTAATCGTCGCTTCTCGTACATAAGCTTTAAATCGGGTTCTCACGAACGTTTTTTTCACCTTACGATAATGTAAACGTCGTTCTCATTATCCGGCGATTTTGTTAGACGAGGCGGAAAATATCAATTTCCATGGAGGAGCCGAAAATTAGGCTTTAAAGTAAGATATTCGATTACGCGACAGGGATTGGCCTGCGAATTTTTGACCGAGGAGAATTTCGGCATGCACGCCACGTCCCCGGAATTACCCGGGGTACAAACGATTCCGGGTGCCGGTGAAATTTATCCGTGGAACAGCGCGCGAGCTGTCGTAAAACGAACGGCTTCCACATTTTCGGGATTTTACGAATCTGTAATTAACCGCGGACCGTTTCGCAGGTGTTTTTAAACGAGAGGAAACAGTGTCCCGGTTTCCTCGGGGATCAGCGGCGTAACGTGCCCCTTATAAAAATGTCCCACCTCGTCGTTTGTAATTATCCCGGCGTCGTTGATGGGATCGCTGGGAGCAACGGGCGAGTTCAGCTACGCTTCGTCGTACGATTCTACGCCAATTATGTAAATCCAGCGACCAATTAAGTTTTTCGCTCTTCCTCCTCCTCCTCTTCTTCTTCTTTTCCGCCCCTCTTTATATTTCCCCTTTTCCTCGTCTCGCGCGAACGGTCATCAGCGAGCGTGCGCCTCTCTTTTTCATCGTCCGAGTTACACGTAGCCTAACGTGTACCTTTAATTCGAAAATTATGGCTCGCGTGTGGAATAATTTTGAAGGCGTTGATCGTTATCGCCGAACCGAAGGGTGCTACAGCGGGGGGTGAAAATGGATGACGCGGAGGAACCGTTGTAACACCGCTCGTTTCCGAGCCAAACCCCTAGACGTCCGCGTCCAGACGTCGGCCGACCAATCATCGCGGACACCGTCCACTGACTGCAGATAAGCATCGGGGGAAAATCATAAAAGCCTGTTTTTCGGACGGCTCGCATCCTCTGCATACTAATCCCGCTCGTTCCACAAGGATTAACCGTAAATTATAGTTTTACGCTGCTTCCATTCGAGCCGATTGCCCAATAAGCGGTATACCCAGTAATTCACTTTTAATGGCTGTTTTCGTTCCCGAACAATGTTCTCTGGAAATCGTGAAAGGGCAATTCCAGTTGCTTAAATGACGTTTTACGCGAAATTAATTTCCTACCTTCCTGTTCCACAGCGGTTTATCTATCAGAGATTCAACGCCGTTTAAATCCTGGTCGCTGGCTGATCGTTTTCGAATCGTTCGTCATCCGTTCTTTTGTCCCCGATAAATTATCGAATGGAAATCGCGTGTAGGCTCTCGAGAGAAGATAAAACCGAATATAGATGGGCTCGTAAAGTTTCTACCGGGGATGTAACGAAATATTTTTATCTCCTAGCCCCGCGAAAACGGCTAACTAGTCCTGAGGTGTCAGGGATGACCGATGCGCGGCCACGAAGAATGCCGTAGGACAGCCACGTCCCTTAAGAATCTTTTCGAGCAAACACCTGCCTTGTACAAACAATTTTTCATCATAACCGTGCCTCGCGTGTAACATCCTTCCCGTTCATCCGTTTCCTCGATGGACCCAAGACGTCCATCCATCTGTACTTCCTACGGGGGTCTTTTCCTGTCCCTTTTTTCCCTTATCGTCCCCGTTTCATCATTCTCCTGACGTGTCCTGACGTTTATTGGTTTAACGAACAACACGCCGCTTTCCGTTTAAACATATTTTAATAAAATTACCACCATCGCGACTGGAAATTAATAAACGTAATTTATCAACGAACATTTATTTAACCGTGAATAACCATTCGTTGTTCTATGGTTGCGTTTTAATTTAAAAAAAATAGATCGAATTACGCATACTTGTATCGAATGGATCATGTAAATTGCCGGTCGTATTTCACTGGACAAAGAATTTCCGGCAACGGAAACCAGAGTCAAGGAAGATCGTAACCGACCGTAAAATATCCAGGTTACAATGCATCTGCATTTTAATTCTCGAGCTCGCCCACGCATGAATTTTAATACGCTGCTCGATATCGACGAAAAGAGCGTTAATGTTTTTCCTGTATCGCGGTAATAATTTCCCATCGGCAACGGCCCCGGCCCGACTCGGTATCGAGTTCCATCGAATCCTGGCATAATCCTCTAGGTGCATTCCAGCTCAGGCGTGTCGACGAACAGAAGTAACATGTTTTAGTTTCTCTTTTCTCCGGCCAGCGGGGGGTGCCATTGTGGGGTGACGTTTGTGTACAAATACGGTATTGACACGTTCAGAGATGGTCATTAGCGGTGATTGTTGACACTACGTAGACGTCGAATCGTCTCCTAACGCTTCGCCCTGATGTCCTGGCACGTTCCGAGAAGATCAGTTTCGAAGGATTTCGTGAAATCGGCATACCGTGCTTCCTGCTTCGTTATCGCGTGTTCGCCAAGTGAATGGCACCTCGGCTGGGTCACGTTTCCTACATAAATCCAGCTTTTCCTACCTCTCGTGTTGACTCACGAGAAACCTACCTTGCGCGTAAAACACCCGAGGGTTTAACGGCGAGGAAAGCTAATTCAGACATCAGTCTCCGAGCTAAGCGTTGCTCCTTTTTGCTCAAACTTTACGTGACACTGACTATTTCTAGTGAAACACAACTACTCGTTACGACTTCGCAGAATTCTTCCTCTTCTCCGTTAATCTGTCAACGAAACAATTAAACGACGATAGAAGCTGTAACTAATTTCCTACACCTGTCTTTTCTACTATAAAAAAAAAATCCGCTTGCTTCTTGGAATCTAACAACGTTTGATTCGTCGATCAAGCGTTAATTTACACGGTTTGAGCTAGCGGACGCGATTAAGAGCTCGCGATTAGCCGGAGAATATTGCTGTTAGTGGAGAAAGAGTCGGGTCTACCGTGGAGTTTTAATAATTGGAGCACATGGAAGGCGATGCGAGCACGCAGAGGAGCGGATACGTGAGCGTGGACGAGCGACATGCCGGTAGAGTACTTAAATCTGAAGAAGCCCGAGGGAAGACGTACGAGAAAGGAAGGCATCGGGCGGCGCAATTACAAGCAGCGGGTTTTAATGGACCCGCCGGGAAATATTCTACCCGTTTTCGCCGTACCACGCGTACCTACGCTCTGTTCGGACAAGACAATTAAAATTAATTGTCCTTCTTGTTACCGTACGCCGATCACCTGAAAATATTCCGTCTCCTCTTGTTCTCCAGCTGTTGCGCGAGTGAACTTTTTGCGGCTACCCTCCGCGAAGGAATGGCGAGTGTGGACACGGGCAACGCTGGACAAAAATTCTCCTCTTTGTTCCCGAATTTTGGATTCGCGCGAGAGCCGGTTGAAATGAAAGTCGTTGAAAGGATATCATCGGGAAATTTAACGAAGAAATAATTTCCCCGAAATTTAAATCGCTCGAGTGTCGAGATGATTGCACGAGTAATTTATTTTTTATTTTTCGATATCACTTTCGCGGTAAGAATTCTTTAATTAACCGATACGGTACTAATTATGCTTCCGCTCTTATCTTTCGAGTTATCGAAATCCGTAAACCCGTGATCACCTGACACTCTTTAAGCCGTGTCGCGCTTCCTTTTTCGAGCAATAAGCCTGACAAGCTGGAAGATAAGCTTCTTCAAACTCGTGACAACGACGCGGTGGTAAGGAGTTAATAAGTGCAGAATCAATATCAAGAATCCGATTAAGTACACGAAACAACTCGCAAGCGAGCGAGTGCCATCAATTTACCTTCCTCGCGGCAGATAGGTGTGCTCGTAATTACCAGCCACTTAATTAAAAGTGAAATTTCCTGATCACCTGTTGATCGCCGACTCGTTTTGGCTTCGCACAACCGCGGAGGAATACACGACGTAACGCGATTACGGCAATTTATAAATCCAGCTTAATTCCATGCAATTCAACCCGGCAACGCGTTTAATTCACGGAAATTACGGGGACCACTTTTGCGCCTTCTCTGGCTACCTTCGACGCCGCGTTATTTATTCCAGCCTCTTCTAATTGCGCAACTGTATATCATACGGTGAAAAGCAGACGTGTGTTTTGCAACCGCGATATCCACCAATTACGTGACACAGATTTGACAAATCCCACCAGATTTCAGGATTGATTGAAACGTAATCGGTGTTCCGAGTGAATGATAATGTGTATATACATATATAGCACCGATGAAGTTAACGTGGCATAAATCATCTGAAAGTTACGACGGGTCATCGGGGTCGTGTCATTTGTAACGAAGGTCATTCGAACATCACGAGTAGTCATTAAAGTCGGGTAACCTACGATCAAGACCAATTCAGGAACATTCCACGGATATTATCGATCATCGAGGTCGTATCCAAGGTCGCACGAAGATCAAGTGCATTTTAAAGATAGTGTCTGCGTATATCTCGGAAAGTATAGCGTTTAGTCGAAAAAGCATCGAGTATAAATCGCGTAATTGCAACGGGAATAATTCAAAACGTCTCGTAACCCACGTTTCCGTCCAATTATTTTCCACCCATTATTTTTACCTTCTGCCTTCGATTTACGTACCGAGTTTTCGCACAATGTTCTTCATTATCCGCGGTTAAAATTGCACTCTTTGATTAAAGTTTAACGGAAAAAGCAACCGAGGTATTCAATATCCACGAGCGCGGCGGAGAGGCAGGTGTTAAATATTGCAATTAATTCTCAGGTCTTGCAAAAACCTCTTTTATCCGCGAGACCATTGCCAAAAGTGGAAACCTGTACACGCAATAACTCACGGCGCAAACCCCGGCCTCGGAAAGCCGCTATCATTCCGGATGATAATTAACTCTCAAGACGAATAGTTTGATATAATTACCCGAGGTTCCCGGCGCTAAAAGCGAGAAATACGGCGGATCAAGGTTCTTCTTCCCCGCAACAGCGGGATGTCGCAAGAGGCTCCTCGTACCGCCGATCGTCCACTTCAAGGATCGCGTAAACTCTCGCGAACACGGCTAGAATATCGTTGCAACAGGATTGCGAAACGAGAGGATTAATGATCGGAGATCGTCGATCGAGGGAGATCATGGGAATCGGAGCGTTGGTCGAGCTCCAGGCGTCAAATGCATCTGCATCGAGGGATCGAACACGTCTGCCTCGTAAATTTCACCGAGGATACCGCGGGAAATTCAGTAATGAGACGTCGATTATTCGAAAAATCCTTCCAGCCATCGCCGTCCGATCGTTCCACTGACGCAACTAGACACCGTAATCCGGCGTTGTCAAGCAAAACCAGCAGAAACCATCGACAGATCCTCGCGGATAGAACAGGTGAAAGGCGAGACCGGACGAAAGCGAGAATTTCCCTCGGACCATCGTTCGCCCGAGATTTCGCCTAACTGAATCTTTTTATCGCGTTCCACCCGACCAACGTTTCCGTAAAGGTATAATTAACCTTTGAAAGCGGTCTCTGGGCAATTATTCTCGCGGTGAAATTTCTAGGGCACGATGTTAACGCGACGACGAATTTTACCGTCCGTATAAATGCGAGCAGCGGACGGTGCAAAGAGGCAGTCGTTAATCTCGAATTCATAATTGCGTTAAATTTTTCACCCGGGTAACGAGAAGCATGGTAAAAAAGCTGACCGAAACGCGAGTACAAATTCGAAGAGAATTGACCATTAACATTCGTCGCGACAGCCATCGGCGTCTGTATGGCCGATCGAGACGAGACCGGGCGTCTCGAGATCGAGACGCTCGATCCGGCGTCAGTCCAAGAAGAGGATGTCACGTTTTCCTAACGAAATTCTACGATTGATTCGCCCGATAAAGAAGCAATTCCCGGGCAAGGAAGTTCGTGTCACGATAAATCACTGTCGAGGTAAGTAGAGGGCGGTAATCGGCGTCCAGGCGAAACCCGTGGCGCGCTCTATCCGCCAATAAAACGCGCTGTAATTGGCCCTTAATAATCTCGTCATGACTTGGGATTGCAGCCCGATCGGGACGCTGGGCCAAAGCGCTCTGTTATTATCTGCGACGATTTAATTACAAAATTAATGTGCCCTATTAACCGAGTAAGCACGAGCAGACGCGGCGCGAGAGCGAAGGGTAGAAAGGGGGAGGACAGAGTAATTCCAGCGTATCCTGTGGCTGGCTCTGTTCCTGGAAAATGATACCGAAACACAGGCTGCTTGAAACGTGATGATCATTGGACGTGAAACGATATATATTTTTCAGATAATATATTTCATTTAGAACTGTGTTTAGCCTGCTACCACAGGCCCGATTTCCTTCCCTCTCTCGCCGGCAATTTTGCGCGAAATCCCCCATTTATCACCAGATTAATCCCTCCTTCTTCCCTCCCTTGTCCGGCAATTTTACACTCTCGGTAAGGATGTAATTTTCGCCAGAATTTTCGACTCGTTTACCCGCCAGAACTATGAACGAGAGTATCGCTCGCGCGTAAATTTTTCTACTCGTAATTTCATCTCGAAGTTTATTTCTATTTCATCCTCTTCCTGGTACTCGGTTTCGTAACGAGATATCTCGTGCGGGAATTTCATTCGATTTCGAAAAAAGATTATAAAACGCACGCGCGTCCAAATGTTGCGTGTTCGAAAAATCAAAGTAGCACCGCAGGTTATCGGATGAGAAATGTGGGATAAAATTTCGGGGACGAAGCGAGAGGCGAGAAGCGAGCAAGGGGAACGAAGCGGAATGGGTACGTCCGTGTAGAAAAGCATGTTTTAATTGTTTCGAACGGCAGATCGCCGCGAAGCAGCCTTACAATTTGTCGGAGCAGCAGGTATGAAACAGAAGGTTTCACGTTATGATCAGCACGCGATATCCAGTCAATGTAAACTCGATAACGACGTAAGTACACGTTTTGTACAGCTGTTAATGCCCCCGCTGTGCCATCGGTTTTAATTAAACGGCCGATTTATCTTGCCACGGATTACTACGTGCCGATTACAAAACGAGGTATCGTCGCGTGCAACGGGCGGGTTTCGTTTGACGATCGCCACGGGTGATACCGCATCGTTTAATTTTAATCGACGTCGCTCACCGGTTAATACAATCAAAAGAAAGGATTAAAAACGCCTGGTACACGATATCTGTTATCGCGATGCGTTCCGCGATGCGGGCACAGAAAGAAAATGAGACGGGGGCTCCTTGTATATAACCGGGAACACGGGTAAGTACCATTCTCAACGGTGTAAAAAATTAATCGAAACCAAACGGTGTAATAACGAATTTGTTAAAATTTGTACCGATCGCCCGTTGCATTGATAAACACCGTGGCTCGACGTAAACGAATGCTGCATGCCGGTAAAATAATCGATCCTTTAATTTATAATCAGAATGCGTTTTCACGTATGAAAAAGAATATGTTCGGAAAGGCAAAATGGCGAAACCGGTGCGTGTAACGTTAAAGGAAAGAAGGTGTTAATCATTTAAGCATTCAGCTCCACCCAAACTGCTACCGTGGAGCTCGATAAAAAAATTAATAATAAATTTTTTAGAGCGGTAGGTTTTTTTCGGGCCTGGCGAAAAAAGGTACATATAGTAATGAATTATTCATGTATGTGTCTGTTTCGCATGTTCTTATAGTCGACCACCGGGGTGTGGTTGCTGTTCGAAATCGCGGTTGCATGGACCACCCTGAAATCCGTATTAGGTTAATATACCACGCGAAATCACGCTTATAATGACTGGATAGCAACGGTTATTACCAGTCCGATGGTTTTGCCGTGTTTCTTCCAGCCGATTGCGAGGCAGAAGAATACTGTCGATCGGATACGTTGCCGCTGATGTCGGAAACGTGTGGAACGGCTTAACATCCGTGATTCCTTCTATCGAATCGATCGGCGTGCTCGATCTAGACGGCAATCGGCGAAATCCACCGGTGGACTGCGACGAGAAACGAGGATTTTTGCGATATCAACCAGTCAGCCGCTGTCCTATAATTTCTCCGAGTTGCAATTCGATATACGTTCCTGCCTGCGAGAGTCGTGGCAACAAAGTTAAATTGAGTTCCGAGCTGAAAAGCCAGATCTGTCTCGATAATTCAGAAAATCTCGCAGTCAGCTATTCCGGTAACTCTTATCTCCTCCTGCTGGAATACGTTGTCCGTGCGTGTCGTATTCCGCTTGCCAAATAGAATTGGCAAAAATTGTTCGCAGTGTGTCATCTGGTTAATTTTTATTCCACCATCTCCGTCGTCTTCGATATTCCCGCGTCGTGTCTCGGAATAAATCATCCGAGTAAAAATCGACGATAATTTCATATAAATATTCGAAACCGGCCGTTTGACCTTTTTCGTACTCGGCAGGCCGATGGCAATTATTAAATTCTTCGGGGAACTCGAGGAATCAGGGGAACGTAACAATTATTTCGCGAGGCCCGAGACGTGGATTGCGCAAGCAGACATAGCATAACCTTATTCCCGCCCCAAAGGTTCTTCGACTTTCGCAATCCAGGCGATTAAGGTTGCCTCAGAGAGCTCCGGGCTGCGTTGCGTTATTTCGTACATTGTTTTCGCGGGCGACCTGGGCCTCAGAAAATTTTCCTTGCATGTCAACGAAGCGGGCAGGTGTTTCAGTCGGTTCCTTCACGGTCGTCGCGTGGCAGAAGCGGGGTCGAGGCGAGACCAAAGCGAACTCCAAGCATGACCGGCTCTCCCTCTCTTCTCCTCTCTCGTTCGCCCTCTCCTTTTCGCCTCGGAGATCCAAGGAAGACCCTCTGCTCGATCCTGCTTTCTTCCTTTCTCTTAGACTCCGCTTCTCCTTCTCTCGGCTTCCTAGCGTCTTCTCCTCTTTCGCCTGGGTCCCTGTGCTCCGTTCTCTGTCGCGGCGAGTGCCCTGGTCCCTCTCTGGTTCTCCAGAAGAACGAGAACTGCCATTAGAAGCACTCCGTTCCATGTAATTTGACCACGGACAATGTGGACCACACGAAGCGCGATGCTTACCTACGGTGCGCAGAGGTTCTCACAATTGCTAGTCCTTTCGTCGCTTTACGGCTAGCAGAATCGACGAGATTAATCGTGCACGGGAAACGGGATAAATCTTCATTTCCATCACGAACAAAGATTCCTTATTTTCGATCGCCTCGTTTTTAGAATCTCCTTTCGTAGCCGATGATAAATTCCGATGTGTCCTGAAATTTTTGGGAGTGCCTATGAATAAAATTGACATCGTATCACGGTCAATAGAGAATCAAAAAAGGTTTTAGAATCTTCTTTCCTAGCCGATGATAAAATTTGGTGCGTGAAAATCATCGAGCGTGTCTCGAAATTTTTGAAGCGCCTACGAATGAAATTGATGTCGAATCACGATCAACGAAGAGTTAAAAATGTCGACAGATCGCCGTAAAGATGCTTCTGTTCGGTATTTGTGAAGAATCGCGAATCGAGAAACGTTTTCCCCGAGAAACAGATAAATCTAACGTTCATTGCCTATGATTCGTTAAACGGGCATGCATAATTCATGGAGATGGTATCTCGGGGTAGGTTGGATAAATCGGTGAAATTACGTCATATTGCTTGCACAGCGAGGACAGGACGGATTCTTTTCACGTCCCGTTGCGAGGCAGGTGCACAATCATAAAGCGTGTTTCGATGAAACGTTTCGCGACCGCTTCATGCCTTACATTATTACTGCATTACCGCTGATGCATCGCTGGTTGCGGGCATACGTTATTATCCTTGCTGCTCCTTCGCATTCGATACCCGAAAATCTCCATTTCGTGCGATCGTGAAATTACATGTACTCGGTCATAAGGTGGACGGAACGTGCAATTGTCCGGAATGACGAGTCGTTAACGCGACATTATCGATAGTAATTAATCGCAAATCCGTTACGAAACCGGATTGCTGGTGCCATTAAACCGTGTAATTGAAATTTATTCCACCCGCGGATATTAAAATCGGATCCCGAACGATCTGACGGAAAGATAAGCGTCTGACCGCGCTATTGCTCGGCGAGGAACCCATCGGATGGCTAGATCATCGAGCCGTGTTTAGCGTAATTAAACGGCACGAGGCTAAACGCGATAGACTAATAGATCCTTGTGCCCGATGTCCTGGTTTGAGCATCACTGAAGACAGATGCTACTTCTCTATGCAGAGCAAAATCTCCGTTGCTCGCTGTTCACCAGCGCTTCGTCTTTGAAACCGGGATCCACGCGCGCGCATATAATTATAAGACGATCATCATCGTTCTCCTCGTCACCAGCAGGATCTCGGCGTTCGTTCTGCCGCTCGAGAACGTTCCAAAGCATCTGCAGAATTGCCTATTCATTATATTCGAGCGCGACCGGGACATTACACGAATCAAGTCCCATCGCTAATGAATCATAATTTAATAGCAATCAAGCGACACGAAAATGTCTTATTTCCCGAAGACCGAATGGATCTCTGTTAATAAACCCAGGTATAACAAATGTCTCGTCTTTCAGGAAATGACCGCGCGCAAAGCTCTCGTTATGCAAATAGAATTTTATTCAGCGAATCCGGAATCCCGAGGCGCTGTTCGATCCTCGATCACGGTCTGTCAAATTTTCAGAGCAACAAACCGAGTATTACCGACGCGTTTGCTACGATACTGAGAAATTACGTGACAGGATACGATTTGAATTATCCTGCATACTCGTTTTCCGCTGCAGCTACGATTCGTTTTTCATAAGATGTTTTAACACGCCGAGGCGAAAAGTGTTTTCAAAAGGGAAGCTTGATAAAGCGTTGAATAAAATTCGAGTTCGTATGAGGAATATTTTGTCAAAGCCATTGCTAATTCCATAGGGGAGGGACGTAATGTCGAAGTTCGCGAAGCAATCAAGCCCTACCATCTGCTATCGCGTTCAATCGTGTTTTCATTAAAGAAATCATTTTGTACAGGGTGGTCACAACGTCGTCAAATGCGCCGCTCTCTGGTGGAGGTCCATGTTGCGATTAATGAAGGTACTGCCGAATCACTGGCCGAAGATAGAAGCTGTTGCACATGCGAGCGGACATGGTAGGCACTTTTGACTGACTTTCAATTAGGCTCCTTTGACCGCGTCAGAGGTTCTCAGCTCGTGTCATAGGGAATATTCTATTCATCGATTGCAAAGTATCGGAAAAATTCAGAAAAATTGAAGAACTAGACAGCGTAAAATATAAAATAGTTTCAACGACGGTGAAAGAAAAGAATTCTGGAGATACTTGAGAACATAGTCGCAAGTTTAAGTTATTTCTCAAGAGAAGATTCGAATTTTTGACTATAAATTATGTTTCCGTATCAAGGATAAAACCGTAAAATATAGCCACGTTATAAAGTAAAGCCCGCGTGGAATTGTAGTAGAAAAATATTTGAGAAAGGTGTAAATTTCAAGGGTATACGAATTTCACGGTGTCAAAATCCATTTAGACGCGATGCTGAAAAATCAGAAAATCGCACGAGCCGAAAAGGGCGAGCGGCGTACGAAAATAACTCATTTGCATACCTTTGACTGCCGGCGTAATAAAACATCCTTAAAGGACGGCCCCACCACCGATACACGTTCCTATAGATCGCGCCTTAATTGGCGGAATAAGCCTTACGTAATCAATTCGAGCGCTAATTGGAATTATAGGGATATCAGATTTGGGTAATTAAGAAAGGACACTTGATTACATTACATGCACGTGGTGCAGTAATTAAGGGAAGAGCCGTCTCGTTCTGGACGAGAACATCGTTCGCGACAAAATTTGAGGTTCTTCAGATTGCATAAATATCGCTCGATTATTATCCAAAATTGCCAAATACGATCTTTCGGAAGCGTGTAACCTGCCAGCGAGTAATCACTGCAATTAACAAAAATTGCGTATCGAGGCATCTGTTTTCGACGATCTCACGCTTGCACCGTGCGGAACTTCGCCTAAAAGCTGAGCAAAGGTCAACTTTTCAAGCGTAAAGCTGCAACTGGTTACTATGACACATTTGTTACATAGGTAACAAAACACGGTGGTACTTATAGATCATTCAAGTTGAGGAAATAAAAACCACTGAAATACAATAATTTAATAGTTATACTTTTCCGTTTCTATTCACTTTTATCTGAAAATTAGAATATTTCGCGTAATACTCGAATGGTTCGTCATTGGTTTATTCACATCTCATTGCTGGGTTATTCGTTCCAGTTGGTTGATCTTTAAGGTTCATATCAGTTTCGTTCAATTAAAAGACAATTATTATTTTCCATCGACTCGGAGTTGCTAATTAAGGAAATTCGTGCTTTGCTATTTGTTTCAACAATTTCATTATCGACGAAATAATTTCTATCGTTCCAAACTCTTGGTCGTTAGGAAACCGGTGATTTTATCCGGGTCTATTATTAATTTGTCAATTTATTTCCTCAGCTATGTTGGGGCCTCTTAATTGTAATGAAAGAGGCCGGATTAAGCCGGCGATTTTTTATTGGCAGTAAGGTTCTGCGAAACAATTCCCGGCGTGGTTCTCGTGAAAAGAAACCGTGAATCGCGAGGACCTTGCACTCGCAGAATCACGTTCGTCCGTGGTGGGGTCAGGACCCCGGTTTCCCACAGATTACGACGAGGCATGCTCAGCAGGGAATGCCATTACATTCGCGATCGCCGATCTTTATGATTCCATCCAGCCAAAAAGGTCGGGCCAATTTTAAAACCCTACCAGCGATCCTCACTGACGGCTACGAGTCGTGCCACAATTTTGGAACAAACCTGCGATATCGTCCTATCTCAAGATCCACTTCAGTCTTTTGTCCCTTTTTCATTCGCACAAACGCGTGTGAACAATCTGTGACAAAGAGCAACATCCTTCCATACACTTCGTATTCGAAAAATAAACACTGCTTTCTTTCCAAAAGAATTATCGGTATTTCGTGTAATTAAAATTTTTACCGATAAATTTCACGTTCACTTCCTATGGTGTGTTGCTAATTAATTAATTCATCGATTTATTAAATTCACTTGCGAATTTAAATACGCAAGGAAAGATGCAAAGTGGGAGAATGTCAGTTTGTAAGGAGACAGCTGTGTAATAGACGCATGGTAGAGTTATACTACTGCGACGCCGCTATTGCAAGCATCGAAGTCTCCAGGGCCTCAGCTCGACGCTTTCGCTCCAAGGTTTCGCTATCCGACATTTAATCGTACCGATACCGAACCACAACCAGTTCCTACATTAAATTCCGCGCTTTATCTTCCGCCGATCGTTATTAACAAATATTTACAATTTATTAAAACAAACAACATCCGCGCCTGAGACAGTGCCAAACAACCCGTGTCCTCGAATTTCTCAATTATCTCGGCGAATTACCACGATTAACGATGGAATATCTTTCTATTTCTACGGAAAAGAGAAATTGACGAATTTTTCTTTTAATTCTACAAGGAATGACGAATTTTCTCCAAACTTTGAACGCGTGGATCGTCGAATATTTGGTCAGTGCAGGCGTTAATGTGCATAGCCAGAAGAAATTCGTTCTCCCGTGACAGTTCGTTTCGTTCTCTACCTAGAAGCCGGTTCAAGGTCATAGGGCACGCGTTATACGACTGCCTCTTAATTGGGTTTGCGCTACGCGGACGAGCGAAAGTTAATCTGGGACGCGTTTACGATCGCAAAAAACTATCGACTGAAATTGGAGACGCGCCTATTAGTCGGTACGGTGTGTCTAGCGGCGATAGTCGACGGGATATTGGCGGCCTCCGATCAAAAGCGCCAGAACCATGGGGCGCTGCTATGGGGGCCATGGCTTTTTTTGCCGCGCCAGCCACCGGCCTTGTTGCTGGAATGAGTTTTTAGCGTAAGATTCGTCTCGGTGATAATCCCCTAACGGCTACTGGTTATTGCTCGATATATAGAAGTCTTGGAACGGTAGGTCAAGGCAATCCGATACCTTCCAGGCCACCTTCCACCGTAGATTATGCCATTATTACCTCGCGCCTTCCAACCTATTCTCTCGATCGCGTTTCATCGTATCGAGAACCGAACGGTGACTTCATTTGCTCGCGAAAATGAAGCGCGAGCGAGTACCGGGTTAGCGGATAAGAAAATTAAGAAAGCGTCGAACGAAAAGAAAAGGGATCGCAGAGTACGGCAAGCATAGTGTTAAACCTTTTCTTCGTTGCAGTAACGTCTTCCGCGCGTTTCTTGTAACGCCTAAGTGAATTCGGTAATTAATATAAAACAAAACCGCGGCTGTTAATTTCCTGGTTAACCAACGATAATATCGAGAGTTCCTCGGATATCTTTATTTCACCGATGAATCTGCCGATTTTAATGCAACGTTTAGCCTACTCGTTACGAAGATAGCAGAT
The DNA here is from genome assembly GCF_051020765.1 of Lasioglossum baleicum. Classification (NCBI taxonomy): domain Eukaryota; kingdom Metazoa; phylum Arthropoda; class Insecta; order Hymenoptera; family Halictidae; genus Lasioglossum; species Lasioglossum baleicum. The sequence goes on from NW_027470165.1 coordinate 34,564, forward strand.
CTCCGCGCCTTCTAATTACGCGCAAAAGACAAACCCGACGATTAAAAACCAATTACGCTTGCTGATAATCAATTTACTCGTTATACTTAAGAGATCTGCTACGTCGATAGCGCGGAAACACCAAGGCGATCACAGTTAGCCTTCGTAGAGTACCGGTCTCGTTGCGAGATACACACGACTGGTCGATTAATTCGACGGTACGTATCGATTAAAGCGAGATCGAGTAATAGGGAGTAGGATTCTCGATCGCAGATGGTTAAGAACTCGGAAGGAATCTCTGCTAGTACAGCTAGCGAATCCAATCGCTGTACCAAATTTTCGGAAAATCACGTGGCACAGATGTCGAAGGAAAATGACCGAAAGCGAGGGTATCCCGTGTGTTTAACTCGTTTTCGATCGCGGTGTCTGAGTTACGAGGATTCTCCGAGCGACGCCATGGCCATTGTGCGGCTGGAAACGCCTCGCCACGCTTTAACGCGCATAACACGAGGCTACTTTCGGGTACCCGCCACTTTCCTAGCACATAACTTTCAACCCCGGCACCGGTTACGCCTATGCCAACTGGCTTACGCCGAAAACTTATGTTTCGAGAGAAGCAGGTATATGCCATTTCACCTCGCCGGCTCAGAGCCGCTGGACCGCAGCCGCGCCGATTAGTTGTCACCATAAACCACGGGAACGCTTTGTTTGGGCCCGTTCCAATTTTCCAACGGTGCCCCGTGCCTCGTGAAAACACGTCGTTTACGTCACATAACTCAGCCGGAGCCGGCAACAATCCCGGGACTTTATTCCTCGTAACAATCGTGAGATTATTGGAAAATAATCCGCGGCAGATGGATTACGCGTTCACGGGTGAAAGTTGCCTTTGCGAAGAAAGTGGATCCTCGGGATGCGTTACTTTCCCCACCGACCTCTCCCGTTCCGGTGTTTTACGAGGCGGTGTGGGTGGATGTGAAATAGAATTTCGCGTGAAGAGATAAATTCGAGAGGTTCTGGCGCATTGGGGAAGGAACTGTGAAAATGGAATTGGTTTTTAATTTTATGGAAGGCGGCTGGATGTATTTGCGAATAACGTATAGGGGAAACGAGTTACGGTTTATGGAATAATAAACCTCGACCTTTCAGAAGACGGGGAGAAAAAAGGAAAGGAGGAGAATAGGGAAATCGTTTTTATACGGTATGCTGGGGAAATGAAATTAGAATCGGGAAAGTATTTTTGCCGAAGGGGGTTAATGAGCCCCCTGTTACGACAGAAACCACAGAATCATTAGGGTGATTAGTCGAAGGGGGATCAAAGGGAACGGCGAAAGATCGATCGGAGATTAAAAATCCTCGATAAAGAGGCCGGTTAAAGCGTGTCTAACGCGAAACTATTAAGCCAACAATTTCGGAAATTAAAAATTCCTTATTCGATGGCGTTTGAAAGAGCAAAATGTTATCGACACGTAGCCATTTGCGACGGGATCGCGTAAAATGAGCACGTGGAGTCCAAGAGATTGATCTTCCAGACGAACAAGATACTGGCTGAAGATCGATCGACTTAAATTAAAGATTTGCGATAAAGTCTAATCTAAGCACGAATCTCGGATGCAATGGATCCTTGATTAAAGTGTCACTCTTTACACCATAGAAACGTCTTCCTGTCTAGATGGAGATAAGTCCGTTTCGAAAATTAACATGTTTCCAGATGGTCGATTTTATTTATGGGTGATCGTCTTAATAAAGCGTCAAGTGAAAAAATTATCGGCGGCACTTCATTGATGAGAAACTCGTATATCAAACTACTCTATAAAAATACTTATGCGTAACATTCACACATTTACACGGTACATAATTTAAAAATGAAGCTGGAGATATAGCCGCACTTATGGCAGAACACGAGTCCTTGGATACAGAGTGAATTTTCAACAAAAGACTTTCTCTGGATCTACCTGAATCGATTCTCGCTTTTTAAACGGACCTTCACCGAATCGAAGGTGTAGAATCATTATGGAGGTCATGACATTTACTTTCTCGACACCCTGTAAAATGTTCCGGTTCTCACGTGACTCGATAGAACACCGATCGATGATAACGTATAGTTAGACGTATCGTTTCTTGTAGTGTCGTCGATGTAATCGCTCTCGTTACTTCGATAAGCAGCGGTGCTATCTGCGGCAATATTTCCAACGCCATAAGTTCCACGCCTATGTCGACTCAAAGAAAAAAAAAATCGGAGATCAGAGAGAGAGCTCGGCGACTCTATCGCGAATCTGTAATTTCTAATCGATCGATGCCTGCCCTCTGCGTTTCGTCTAGGATCGATCGCGGATCGTACGGGGTCCTTCCATTTGTGGGAAGGGCGCGCTTATTCGGGCGCGGACATCAAAGGGCTCCCTCGAAGCGACCTGTCTGTAATTACAGACACGAGGCGTGGCCCCGTGGAAGAACAATAGGGCCGCTCTTTATCTCCCTGCCCCCTTACCCGCAGACACGATCGGATCTCTTCGGCCCCTCTGCGATCCCATCTACCCGCCGCGGAATATCGATCAGCTATCGATCGCCGATAAGACGATTTTAGGCGCTAAGGAGTTTCCATTCGGACGGCATACATTAAGTCAGATGGCCGTACCCTGCCGCCACCCAGCCTCGTCCTCCGAGGATTTGTCGGATCCGGACCATTTCGCTCCGACATCCGACCAGAGAACGTTGCTACAGCTTCGGAATATCCGCAGGATTTCGCTGTGTGCACGCGCAAACGGTCTGGAGGTTTTGTTCCAAGGGTTGTCGGGAGAAAATACGACGGAGATACCAGGGTCTGGTAATCTAACGTGGACCATTTGCTACGCCATTAAATCGATGTCCCGGTATCTCTCTAGGAAACGTAATTTTGGGAATGCGAGTCCGAGAATGGTACGAATTGTAGGTTCTTTCGATAACAAGATTGGTAAATTATGAAAAACTCACGGATTTTTCCTGGTTTCGTTGAAGAAGAATATAACGTATGAGATGTTTCACGAAGAACGTTTCTTCGTGGATATTAGAAAGGACTCCCGCTATTTCTATCTTAATAAAGACTTCCTTTAAACTGTACGTTCGAGCTTAACGAGACGTGGAAGCACAATGGTCTTCTATATATATGCGCGTACGTGGCTTGTAGGTACACTGGCATGTCAATTACTATCGCGAAACGTCAATTACAATGGCGAAGTCTTATTAGCAGAAGGGTGTCCGAGTATTGACAGCGCGACTAGTTCCATTGTTTGCTCTGGATCTATTCGCGCGTGCTCCGCCGCAAAATCGAGTAAACGGTACAACACGTCCGGCGTGGTAAAAACGTATTTTAATTACCGTCCATTGGAAATCAATTAAAGCGCGAGGAATTATGGCAAAACGCCGGGGAAAAAGCCGGCCGGTTAATGGATTAAAGGGAGCCGCGAGATAGGGGGACACACTTATCGCGACGGGCGATAAAAATTCGCGATAAAAAGGTCTTAAAGTTCACGCGCGTACGAGTGGGCGTGACAAATCCTGTTATCCATCTTCGATCCGAATCTAATCGAGCCAATTTGGTATGCAAAATGTATCATTTTTTTAACGAACCGCGTGCTCGGCGAATTGAAACAAGTGTATAATACAAAAACAAAAATGGCTTTATTGATCGTTTAGATTGCACCGGTAGATAGACTTAATGGGCATAATGCAATGCTCGTAAGTACCTATGCACCTGACACTTGGCGAACGCCTAAATATATGCCTGGCTGACTAATTAATGATGCCGCCGGAGAAAAAAAGGGCCAGCGTGAAACCGTTCGATCGGCGATGCATCGTGTTTCGTATCGCGGTCAATTTAGATAGCCATCGAGTGGATCAAAAATTTGGACGAGGATGGGGCGATGGTAATACACCGCGTCAGCGTGATAATTAATGAATCCGGGCCTTGCCCTACTGGCCCTTTTTCTCCCGTGCTTTTTCTCGGTTTTATCGTCTCGTTGTCTAGCGGAAACTCGATGATCCGACGGAAAAAAGTTCGATTATTTCCATCGGGATCTGTTAGGAGGAAGAAGCGGCGTTGGTTCGATCGGTCGATCCGTTGGAACGGAAGAGCCAACAGAGCAAACCGGATAATCGAACGTGCATCGTAATATCGGGAGACTTTATCAACGTGAGATGGAGACAGGAAGTGGCGATCGATCGGGTGAAAATGAGATGCTCGGGCAGTGATCGATCGAGAAATTCGTCTTTTGTTTTTGATACTTCAGATACGTAATCGATATCTTCCTCTCATCGAAATTGCTCGTGCTCGTTAATCATGCTGTCAGGATGTTTAATACGTAATTGCGAGGCAGAGCAATGAAAGCTGTGTTTTTTGAATAAGTTAATTTGGGGTTCAATTAAACCCGGCACGATCCTCCGTTTACCGATCGATCGTGCTCCTTTTAATTGCGATGTCTCGCGATTTTGCAGAGAGTAATACGAAACGATTATTTTTAATCCGAATACTTCCCTTTCGGCTCAAAAATACTCTAAGTCTACTATGGTAACCTAGTTTAGTAAAATAACCGAGATAAAATATTCCTCGGTATGGTTCGTCGATAACTAAGTTTCCACGCGAGAATGACTGGTTCTTCTACCTAATATCCGGACAAATCAAGCAGTTGACCGGCAAAAACTTTAATATCAAACTCCATAAACCCGTCTAGTCAGAGGGGGAGCAAAATCAAGATGCCCGTAACAATAGTTGAACTTGCAATGCCGTGGTTGCATCCTCCACGGGTGAATTAAAGCGGGCATACCGTGCGGCTCGTGCCTAATTAAAATTAGCAGAACAATGCCGTCGAAATAAGAAGAACGCCCTTTTATACGCCGCGAAAGGGGGGAGAGAGAGTCGCGAAGCCGCAAGTGTTCGAGGGGGCGAAACCGCGAGTCACGGTTAGAAATTGGCGGAGTGGAGAGTGAAAAAGGAAGGACCGACAATACACGAGCTGGGACCGTTATCCTGGACGCATGAAGACGTCCCGGGGCACGATCACGCGTGAAAAATATTAATCCACGGTGACGTGGACGCTCGCTAACGGGCGTCGTGTCTGTCAGTCAGGCTGGCCCCGGGGAAAGACGCATTGCCGTGCTCTCGCTCGCTAATAAGCGGTTATGTCAACCGGGCCACCGGTAGATCGGTGAATGATAGTATTTTCGGCGGTTCTGCCTCCGTCAATTATGCTAAACTAAACGCAAGGACACGCCGCGTATGTCAATGGCGGCGCTACCGTGCGGAGAGGCCGCGGTGGAGAAATCGAATCGACGATCGGCGCGATATCTCGCGAGCGGAGGAAAGATTTTGATCGATTATCGGAGCGGAAATGATGAATGGGGATGAGTCCTGCTCGCTGTCTCGTTCTCCGCCTTTGATCGATGTCGATCGGCAGGGATTAACGGCAAAAGAAGCGGCCGATCGAAGGTGGTTTTTCAACCGTGTCTCGCCAATGCGATTAATTTTCTTGCGTCTCTACGTGATGGTTTTTTAGAGGAAACGGACCGAGGGTAAGATCGATGGACCAACTTTTTCTCCGGGTTATTTCGCCGAACGATTTCGATCTTCGATTTTAATCGAGAACCTCCATTTTCCATTGGTCCAATTATTTGGGTGCCTTTGACCGATTCGGCATCAGCAGAAACGTACGGTTGATTCAAGCTCGAAACGAAATAACGGGAATCCTGCATACTCTGATATTTCTAACGATATCCCGGCAAATGCGTATTCAATTATATCACGGGCTTGATGATTCCGAACGAGTCTGCATGTTCCAAGACCGACTTGTTTTACGTACTTGTCTCATTCAACGTTCGACATCACGCGAGACCCTCGTTTTCCAGTCGTAAAAGGTACAAGAATCAACCTGACTGCCAATAAGCTACACCTGCCTTCAGATTTTTCAGACGATCCGCATCGACCGACTCGTTCCAGACTATTTCACCGGCCTTTATATTCCGACTCGCGATTATCGAAACGCGAAAAAACGTAGCTTAGTTAATTCTCGTTTATTACATAATTTTAACTCGTCGAATCGGAACACGCGTTACTAAACGTACCCTTTACTCATCCGTTTCAAATCGAGTCGTTCGTGCGTCGATATTCCCCGAGAAAGCAACGTGTCCGCGGTTCCCGGAAAATCCGAAGGATCAAAATTTGAAGGGAAATCTATCCGTGGACCCTTGTTGCAGGAGACGCTGAAAGGTGGACTCGTAAGCAGCACCCCGGCTACCGTAGCTCCTCGCGTGGCGCGAATCTGCGCGGCGAGTGCAGGCAAAGAGGGGAAAAAAGAAGGAAAGCGGTGGCACGAAATGGTCTGCCCACGTAGAGGTGGTTTCGTAATAACGGCTAAGTAGGATCTTTATATTCCTAGCCGTGAGGCAGAGACCGAGGCCCGATGGAAGCGACTCAGAAAAGGCAGAGACGCGAAGGACCGCGAAGGGGAAAGGCCAGACGGAGGGACAGAGCGGGAGACCAGGGCAGCGAATGGAGGGAGAAAGAAACGAAACAGGCGAAAAGGAACCGAGAGAACGAGCAGCCAAAGTGAGTCTCATTTTAATTAGCATCAGCTGGTGCGACGTGTACTTAACAACTACGGCTGGCCGTGGAGGAGCCGCGAGCGTCTCCGTCGTCTTTCTTTCTCTTCACCCTCGCGACGCACACAGGCTGGAATTCCTCGCGAGATGTTTTATTCAGGGACACCGCGGGCCTCTGCCAGGGCAGAAACGAGCTGCTGCCCTTCCACCAGCCGTTTAAATGCGCCGGCTCAAGTAGCCGCTACCGCAATTTGCATACAATCCACGCTGATTCGGCTCTCGAGCTGAAGAAAGAGGAAAGGGGCACCCACGAGGCCCGATCCTCTACGAAACCGAATGCCTTCGCCTACCATCGCCAGCGTTCGTGAATCCGGTCACGGATAGACCAAAGGGACCAGCACCGGCTAAGTATCTGAAAATAACTGCTGCTAGTCCTAGAGCATATTAGCCGCAATCGCTTAGCCGAGATCGAACAAGCACGATCGAGCAAGCCTCGACACTTCGAGAATAGACGATCGGCGTAGAGATTGCGAATTAGCATTTTACCAAGTTGCTTTTACTAATGACGTTCTTTTATATCGAGATCACGAGACGAGCATTCGTTCCGGGGAACGCGTGCCGAGTCAATTACCCTGATGGCGAAAATCACGGTGTTTCGAGGTAACGAGTCGTCGAGGAAGAGAATTGGCATGCTCCGGGAGGAGATTGTAGCCGGTGTTCGAACGGGTCGATGAAGGGATTCCTGAGTCTCCGAAGAAGGGGAGAGTAAAGTTTAATCTTACGAGAATATCGAAATCCATCGACGAATTTCGATGAAGAAATAAGAAACGTTAAAAATAGAGAGGAGGATTCCTCTAAGCTGCCGAATGCCAAAGGCTAACGCAAAGAAAGTTACGCGATGTGGGAGGCGAGGATCGCTTAATTTCTTTTTAATATTCGAGAAAAAGATGAACGAGCGGTAAACACGTGTAACGTGATCAGCCACGTGCAGGCTGCATAACGTGCAAGCAATCTGCAGTCAGCGTGCTTAACTTCCGAATTGCAGGCATTCGCCTAAGGAGGAATAACCCTCGTAGAAAAGCATCAGCTCCGAGCCGCGAGCGACTCGATTTGCGGTCTTGCTACCGTTTCATAATGAGCAATCACTCACTTCGAATCTACCGGTGGAACCCCTGATTCGATTCGTTCTTTCACGGGCCACCGTACACCCGCGATCTCTCCGCTCTATTTTTACCTTTTTAAATCGCGATACACCCCCGCTAAATCTGACACGAGCGTGACTCCTAAAAGCGTCCCGCTAAGTCTAATCAGTCGACGTCAGGATGACCTCCGGTGAATGATGAGGAGGAGAGTGGGACAAGACGTTGCACGCTACTTATGCATTATTCATCCGTGCAATGCAGCCTGAAGGGGACTCGCTCAGAATTGGATTTTGATGAATTTAATCTCGAATTTGCTCTGGGCTCCGTGCGCCTTGGAACGGGATTAACAAGTTCTTTCGGTTTCGTTGTAATCTTTCCTGACCACGTGTTGCCACGAAACTTTCGCTATCTTACGGTAGAAGCGTTGTCTCTGTCAGCGCCCAGATGCTTTTATAAATATCGGCTCCCGAAAATATCCCCGGCCTTTCTTTCCTTAACGTCCGCGAACCTTTTTCCCCCCTCGAGTATAAACGAATCTTCCAGGCGAAAGCGAGTATAAATTTATCGAGAAATTTCAACCGCAAGAAATTTATCCGTGTTTCCTTTTTTTTCCAAGACGCTGCCTCCTCGCCTTTCTGTCCCGCGATACACGCAACGCGAGAGATAAGAAACGATTATGAAAAAAATGTTTATCAGAAGCGCAATTCCACCGGGCGAAAGTCTTCCACGTGTACCGCGAGTTTAAAGGAATTTTTTAATTAATCCCGAAGAAGGTACGAAGGGCCCAGGGTCTTGCAACATCACGGGCCGATCGAGAGCAGCCTGTAAAGGGTCTGCTCGAA